>NC_135222.1:1351202-1468702 GCF_052324685.1 Brachyhypopomus gauderio | reverse complement strand
GGGACGTTCTCAGTCAGACAGCCTAATTTAGTTCTGTCTCAGGCTGCGAGTGCCCCCCACACAGGGCTTGATCAGGGCTGTCTAACAGTGTCCTAATGACACCCGAGTCCCCACCAGTGTTGGGACACAGGTGCGCCACTGTCTCTGCGCTGGTCATTTTCCTACGGTAACGGGTTTTCCTCGCAGAGGATACACAGTAATGTGTCTGCTCTCCCTCGGGGTGCATTGTAAGCGTTTTGCAGACGGCCCTAACTTGGGATCGCGGCCGTTTTCAAATGGCTTGATTGCTGCCGTTTTTTAGTTAAAAGCACGTTTTTTTTGCGTGCGTGCGATCTCTCTGCAGGACTCTCCCGCATTTGAGGGTCACACTGGGTTCTCTGTGCATGGGCGGAGCTACAACAGAGCATGAAATTCAGGAGCGTCTCCTGGCAGGTTAAACTCACCCAGGGGCACAGAGACCTGGGTCTGTGTCTCCCTCTGGGTGGGGGCACCGAAGTCCCGCACTTGTGCTCTCTCTCTCTCTCTCTCTCTCTCTCTCTCTCTCTCTCTCTCTGCATGGGGGTGGTTGCGGGTGGTGCTTTGGGGGGGGGGGGGGGGGGGGGGGTGTAGTGCTGGAGGAGGGATTGTGGCTTGACAGTTTGGGCTGTAATGAGACAAACCACCATGGTAGAACACTGGGGCGCACACTGGATGGAGGTCCAGGAAGCGACGCTCTGTGCCTGTCAGCTCGTCCCTCAGAAGCCGAGCCGTAGCCTTTTAACTCTGCAGCCCACAGATACAAACAAAGCCATAGAGGGGGAGCGAAAGATGGAGGGGGAGAAGAAAAACAGCCTCTTTCTGTGCATTTCTGCCACAGGCTTCTTCCCCTTTACAGTGTTCTTTGCTTTTTTTTGGGGGGGGGTATTTGGGGGAGGGGGGTGGTGAATAACTGAAAGAGGTGAAAAAGGAAGAAGAAATAAAAACAAGAAGCAACATGGAGGAAGTGGGGTTTGGTAATTAGCAGTGGAAATGAGTGTTGTGTTCATTATGTTTTAACTGGGTTTAACAGGCATTGCACCTCAGAGTGCCGAGTATATTGAGTCAGGAAACATCAACAACAGGTTTAAATGCATCGTGTGCAGAGGTGCTGGCATTACATTAGGGGACGTTTATTTTGTTCCTTCGTGGGTTTTTTAAATTTATAAATCAAGCTCACAGCTTTTCTCAGATCTGTAGTGTAGAGAAGCAGCCGGTGGATTGCCTTTACACCATCCGCCCCCTCAGAGAAAGACTTTTGCTTGTTTCACAAAGAGAGCCTACTAATTTTATAACAATACATAATAATGGAAATCAATCCCAACATGTCTTCCGATTTATTTGCATGAATAACTGATGTGTTCTTCATTTAGTATGCGCTGGAATGCTTGCATTGTATTGGCTAGCTTTCCTGAAGTTATTAGCATAAGAGAAGATGATTTTTAATCTTCTACCAATGCGTGCTGTGGGATGTTGTTCAAACAGTGCCAGGAGACCCACGCGTTAGCCGAAGTGAGTGTTAGCACTAGTTAAAAGGGCTCTGTGATAATACAGTCAATAAGAAGGTTAATTGCTATATTTGGAATCATTGTTCATTATGCAGTAACCTTAAGGACCTGGTATAGATCTGCGCTCTGCTCTATTATCATCTTAAATGGGGCAGAGCACTCTCATGCTGGCTAACACCAGGTACAGCGTCCGGCGTAATTACGTGAACGCCTTTGGATCTTAATTGAGCCATTGTCCCTTTTCTTGTGCGTAGCGGACAGCGGCGATTGGGCCGGGCCGTGGGCTGGGCCGGGCCGTGGGCTGGGCCGGGCCGTGGGCCGTGGGCTGGGCCGGGCCGTGGGCTGGGCCGGGCCGTGGGCTGACTGCTGGAATGTCGTAGCAGGAGGAAGCAGGCGCTCCCGAGTGCTCATCTCTCTGCCGTCTCGACATCTCGCCCTCCCGTCGTCGTCTGGCGTCGGACCGTCGGGTTCTCCTCGCCGCCGCAAGAGACCGCCTCACGCTCCGTCAGATCCGAGGTGTCTGTGCCAGGGCTAAACTTTTGTAAACTGCGAGCATTTGTCAGAACATTTTCCTTCGTCTTGACGGTTTTTCTGTCTCTAATGTCGTCTTCCGGCCTTCCGTGACTCGCTGTCCCTCAGTCATCAATCTTTCATGCTTCTTGGACTGTTCGTCGTCACGGCGATGTGGGGAGGAGATGGAGCCCGGCTTCAGAGAGCGGCGCGGGTGACTTTGACCAGCCTCCTGAGCACAGCCCTTCCTCCCCACGGCTATTACTCACCGTCAATTAGTGTCTCTCCCCACGCCGGGGTCGCGGGCCGAGAGATCCATCGACCTTCGACCTCCGCGCCGCTGTGCGGTCTCGCAGCATTTCGCCGGAAACGCTTCCCTGCGGCTCAGTCGCCGTTTCAGCTTCGGCGCGAGAGACGAGGTAGCAGCGCCGACCCGCCGGCCCGGTTCTGCCGCGACCCACCACGGCAGAAAGGAAGCGGTGAGAGTCCGAGGTGCAAAAAGGCAGTGCGGGAGGAGCCGGCGTGGGTGAAGGTCGGGACAACACCGCCCGAGCGGCGTGAACCCCACCTCCCCACAGACGTGCGCGTGGGAGACGGAGAGACTGAGGGGATACTTGGCTACTGCTGCCCCCCCCCCCCCCCCCCTTTTTTTTAAGAGGTTTTGTCATGCATCAAAGTCAATTTGAATATGGTTGGAGAAAAAAGAGCTAAAAAAAGTTTAGGTTTTCTTCCCCTTCTCTGACTTCTGCTTTGACTCATTTCAGTGTTTTCGTAATGCGAGACGAATGACAGATTATACATATCTCCAAACACATGCTGACTCCCCCTGTTCTGGAGTGTGTAGATACACACACACACACACACACACACACACACACACACACACCCTCAGCCACTTGCATGTTACTCACACAATTCACTATTTCAACACGTAAATAAATAAGTGCGTAAAGTAAGTAAATAAATGTTAAGTGTGTGTATATGTATAAGTTAATGCTATTACTGAAGTCAGCTTTTATGAATGCATTCAAGAGTGTGTGGGGAGTGTTTTGATTGACTAACACAAAATGAGTGATACATTAGCAGCAACCTAAATCAATGCTATGGTGCTAATACGCTACATCTTGGAGTCTAGAGTCTACTTGCCTGCCATATATACGCGCTGACTGCCTGCCATAACCGCAGAGCTCTGTGGGTCAGGGCCCCAAACCAGCAGTATGACGGAGTCACAAGGTTCCTGCCCTGGTCCCCTGACTCATGCACGGGGGCCTGTTCCAGAAGGGTTCGAGTTCATGTGTCCTTGAACGTGCGCCTGCAACATGACTCCCTAGAAAAGAGCAAAGACCTCTAAGTGCCCGTTCGGTACACACACCAGAGGATAAACATGTTCCACATTCTGTGGGAATCCGATCGCTCCATGAGAGAACTTCCCTACCAGGACGTCAGCTAAAGAACAGCAGTGTGTCGCCAGGAACTTCTCCCCACGAATATAAATGTATTATAGAATTCTTTTTCATAGGGAGAAATATTCTATATATAATAGAGTACTCATTTATAGAATATGAATATATTATACTTCTCCTTTATAGAATATGGAATGCACCGCCCTTTAAGAATATTAATGTATTATAGAATTTTTCTCCCTTTTAAAATAGGGATATATTATAGAGTACTTGTCCTTTATAGAATATGAATGTATTGTAGAATACTTATAGAATACATCTCCCAATTAGAATATGAACATATTATAGAATACTTATAGAGTGCTTCACCCTATTAGAATATGTTAAAATTCTGCAGTTGAACTTTTCTGCTAGTCACTTGGAACTCACAAGTTCAGATGCTCTAAATAATGTTGGACTTGGTGAGCTTTAATGAGCGTGGTCTTCCTCACGCCCGACTCCATCCACATCTGCTGCCCCTCCTGACTGCGTGCACGCATCACTGCGTGCGGATCCTGCTAGCTCGCTGGAGCTTCTGCCTGCTCTGGCGCCGGCCCAGACCCCTTCTCCTCCATCTGAAGCCCCCACCAGTGAAGCATCCATGAGTGAACCTCAGACCTCCACACCGCCTCGCAGAGCAAACCAGACATGCCTCTAACTTGTGCTTTTTTTTCTTCTCCTCTTTCTCTCTGTCTATATATGTCTGTCTGTCTGTCTCTCTTTTCTGATCCAGTGGGCACCCCTTATTACATGTCTCCCGAGAGGATACACGAAAACGGATATAACTTCAAATCTGACATCTGGTCGCTAGGCTGTCTGCTCTACGAGGTAACGTATAGGAAGGCTCTCCTCCCTAGCTGCCCCACTCCCAAACCCTTCCCAACCCCCCTGCAGGTGCTTGACCCAACCTCACTCCCAACCTCACTCCTAACCTCACTCCCATCCTCACTCCCAACCTCACTCCCAACCTCACTCCTAACCTCACTCCCATCCTCACTCCCAACCTCACTCCCAACCTCACTCCCATCCTCACTCCCAACCTCACTCCCATCCTCACTCCCATCCTCACTCCCAACCTCACTCCCATCCTCACTCCCATCCTCACTCCCAACCTCACTCCCAACCTCACTCCCAACCTCACTCCCATCCTCACTCCCATCCTCACTCCCAACCTCACTCCCATCCTCACTCCCAACCTCACTCCCAACCTCACTCCCATCCTCACTCCCAACCTCACTCCCAACCTCACTCCTAACCTCACTCCCAACCTCACTCCCATCCTCACTCCCAACCTCACTCCCAACCTCACTCCCATCCTCACTCCCAACCTCACTCCCAACCTCACTCCCAACCTCACTCCCATCCTCACTCCCATCCTCACTCCCATCCTCACTCCCAACCTCACTCCCAACCTCACTCCTAACCTCACTCCCAACCTCACTCCCAACCTCACTCCCATCCTCACTCCCATCCTCACTCCCATCCTCACTCCCATCCTCACTCCCATCCTCACTCCTAACCTTACTCCCAACCTCACTCCTAACCCCCGACCACCCAGCCAGCCCGTGCCTGTGTTTTGTTCTTGACCAGTTAAACGTTCTCTTCGTAGGATACCTGCAGTGCGTTTTGATGTTGTGGGCCAAATGTGGATGACGTTTACATGTGTTTCTGATAAGACGCGCGGCCGACTTCTGAAAGTGATACGGCCCATTTTGATTATGCCTCTAGTGCGGTGGGCTCGGGCACCAGGCCCACTGAAACTCAGGGGACGGAGCATTTGCCCCGGCCCGCACTTCCACCGAGGTGAGGCGGGGGGGGGGGGGGGGGGGGCGCTGCTTCTTTGCTGAGGCATGGCCTGCCAGTTTGGACCCTTAAAAGTGTTTGACCACTGCAACTGGCTGCATCAGAGTTCTGTTCTGTAATACAGTATTAAGGCTGGTGAAACCTAGCACTGTCCTTAGAAAACTGTGTGTGTGTGTGTGAGAGAGAGAGAGAGAGAGAGAGAGAGAGAGAGAGAGAGAGAGAGAGAGAGAGAGAGAGAGAGAGAGAGAGAGTGAGAGAGTGAGAGTGTGAGTGAATTTTGCACTGGATTTCTTTGACCAGATGATTGAGGCAAACTGGAATGTGAAGGAACACATTTCGAAATGGCACAGTCCTCACCTTCATGCAAATCTCCATTTACATGTATGCTATCAAATATTTGTGATACACATACACACACACACACTGACACACACACACTCGCAGAATAGAAATAGACAGAAATAAACAGCCATCTGAGTTCACCGCTGCTCGCAGACCGTGCTTCTCCCCGCTAATTAGTCTCCCACAATGCACCGGGCCCGGCGGTGTGCCCTGCTTGGCAGCGGCCGCGGGTCACCGGGGTGCGGGCGGGGGTGGGGGGTGGTGCGGTGGTGTGGTGGTGTGGTGGGGGTGCGGTGCGGGTGATCGGCTGTGATCTCTTAAGCTTCTGTCAGCACCAGGACCCACAGCTCCTGGCCCTGGACATGCAGCCCCCCGTCGCCCTTCGGTAACGGCAACGCTCTCTCATCTGGGCCCGCCCCTGTAGGTCACATGACCCGGGGGTGGGGGGGTGGGGGGGGGGTCTGAGGCTGGGCGCCCCCTGCTGGTTGCGAACACGGAGCGGAGGAGCGTCTCCGGAGGCAGACGGGAGTATCCACACAAACACCCGGTGATGTCCACGTTTGTGTAGGTGTGTGTTGTGTGGCTGTTGGGCACTAATATGTCCCAATATCAGGCCCACATTGCGCTGTGCGTATGCAACCAGTATGCAGCTGTGTGTGTGTGTGGAATGGCTGCCATGCTGAATCTGTAGTCTCGTGACTCCTTCCATTGATCTCCTTTGTGTGAAGCCTCTACATATATGCACATAATTGTGCCTTCTGAAAGCCGGAGTCTCCCAGCCTGTCTGCCTTGGGCCTTTGGGTCGGGCCGGCTGTGTTTCAGGTCATGAAGGCCTTGGCTTAAAATCATCAATACCTGGGCACTGTGTCCCTGCATCTGTGTCTCTCATTCCGTTTGAAGCAGCCCATCGGCGGGAGCTCATCTAGTCAGCTGACTGCACAGCCCCCCCCGTGATGAGGGCGGGGGGGCGGGGCCGGCGCTGGGGCCGACTCCCACCTGACCCACGCGGTGGGCGGGGCCTGCGCGCTCTCAGCTGCGCCTCGGTCAATAACGCCGGAGTCTCGGTCCCGCACCACACGCCATTTCCATTATTGACCCCTGGCCTACGCACGCAGGAAGTGCCTGGTTCTCCGCAGCGAAGTCTTGAGCGCAGGCGGCCGGGAGTCGGAAGTGCTGTAGGAATCAAAGCGGTTGATGTGTGTGGACAGACATGTTTATGCTCCTACGCGCTCTTTCAGCAGCTGAATTTCTCAGCCTCCTTCCCCACCTCCACATTTCCACATTTAATTCTTCGCTTTTTAGGTAATGCTGCACATTCTATCTGTCTGTCCGGCAAAAATCTTGCGGCCAGCTGAATGCAGACTGCGTTTCCTTTCATCCTTGTAATGGAGGTCAGGAAGAAGTGAAGAGCTAGTGAACAAGTTCAGGAAGGTACTGAACGCATCTTTTTAAACCTTGTTTTTTGCTTTTTTGTTATGGATCGTCATTATATAGGAAGGGCACGTTCCCACAATTAACATCTTGTATTGGCGTTTCATCCTAAACCTCGTTGACGATGTAGTATGTCACAGCTCCCTCCCTCACTCCTCGCCACGGCAACCAGCTCCTGGCTTTTTGGCGTTGGGTTTTATGACGCCTGAAATAAAAGGGTCATCTCGGGCTAACCAGATGGGCCCGGCCGGCACTCCTCTCACTGTCTCCGCTCTCTGTTCAGCACAGACAGCGTTCATATTGCTGTATCACTGCTCCCATGGTCTGGGCTGGCCTTTTGAAGTGCTCTTAAACCCGTAACTAATAGCTGTCGTTGAGGCTGTTTGGAATTCGTATTAACATAAATCAAGATCTGCGGACTGTCACGTCTCCCATCAGCAGGCCAGAGCAGTCGAGCTCACGGATCAGGCCTTGGTAATTAAAGTCAGACATAAGTGTGGAGAACTGCTGACTCTTTACGACCTGGCGAGGGAAAGTGTTGGTTCCTGTCAAATAATACATGTTTTGTTACCTCAGCACTTAGTGTTCAAATAAACCGAACTTTATTTTTTCCGGTTTTCCTTCATATTCCGAGTTTGTAAAATGCTGGAATGTTGAGTAATAAAATCCCTGAAAAGGTGTTCTTGCATAAGTTTTCTTTTTTCAAAATATCTCCCCAGGGAATAAAATGAAGAAGTATTAACAGTATTTAGGATGGTGCCGTCGGTACCGATATGATGTCTGGTAAATTCAGAGTGACGTAAAGCTCTTAAGTACAGGTACAAAGGCACTTAACATTATACTCCTGTGACAGCTGCGTAAGGATGGTGGAGTTGGTGACTAGACTTGCCTCTCGCGTTCTGAAACTGCCCAAACAAATGCGGATGTGAAACCCACCCCCACCCCCAGTCTACGGGGAGAGTTTGTTCCCCCGGACCGGGGTGGAGGTGGGGGCAGCACAGACATCAGAGAAGCTATTGAGATGTCAACAAAATCACACTGACAGCCATCAAGGTTCCTGCGAGGACAGGATCAAAAGTGTGTGAGAGCTGGAAACGTTTGAACCTTTTGTGTTTCTAATTAAACTTTTTGCAACTTTAAAGTGCAGGATTTGGTACGGAGACGTAGAGGATAGAGAGGGAGGGAAAAAAAAACCGTCCTTCTTGAACATGGCATGTGGAAGCGGAGGGAAAAAAAAGTTTTGCGTGAAAGCGAGTGAATACTTTATTCCAGCCGAATCTGACAGCTGAGCTGGCTACTTGACATTATTTGAAGAGATGACAAGTTAGAGGAAGCCCAACTAGTCTGGTGTTATTAATACCGCTGTCATTCATTACAGTGCATGCACCGTGGGCCCCTTTGAAACGCAGCACTTTTGAGACTGTATTTTTGCCCTGTGAATTGCTTATGGCTCAAGCTTACCCAAACGTAAATCTGAAAGAGGGAGAGGTTGCTGAACCCCGAGTGTGTACGTAAATTCTCTCTTCCGTTCCGCTCAGACGTACATTTCCAATCAGTGGCATGCTTCCCCGTTTTAATTTGATAGTTTAGCGGATTGATTCGACACGTGCGTGCAGGGGCACCGAATCCTTTAAAGATGCTCAGAGTGTGAAGCAGATGAGAATTCTCCCAGCTTGCTGGAGCTCTTAGCATTCTGATAAGCTGTCTCGCTCTTGTTTCCCTAATGAAGCATAAAACCTGGAAACGTGGCACACCCCCCCCCCCCCCCATCTTCTTTTTCCGGGCCTTTCTTCCCAGACAAACAGACAAACACAAAAGCGTCGGCGAACCTTCCTCCCCGTAATTTGTCTTGTTAGCGCTACAAAGCAGGAGAAGGCGTCTCCCCTTTGGTTTGCAGGAGGATGCGAGGCGGGCCGGGCCGGGCCGGAGCGCGTGAGAGAGCGGGGCTGACGTCCCAACCAGCTCGCGCCTGCTCCCTGTCATCAGATAGGGACTCTTCTTTAACGGATGCATTTTTGATTCGGTTCCCAGCGCCTCTGTGCGCGCTGCCTTTCATTAATATATCATTAAAGTGCGACTGTAGGGAAAAGGAGGAGGAGGAAGAAGCAGCCCGTTCAGCTGAAATAATGATGGCTTCTTTTCCCGTTTGAATTATTGCCGGGTAGCGTCAGGCACCGCCGCCAAGAGTGTTGCCACACAGAGCCTTCCTTCACTTTTTAATTGACACGCAGAGAATGAGGCAGAGAAGAGAACGAGATCAATATTAATTAAGGGTCTTTTCTCTTTCATCCTGCCGACACCTTTACATGGACACCTTCAGCCCAGAAGCAGCACGCCGGCGGCCAGTGGCCGTGGGGCCGGTCTCCTGTCCCTGCGCTGGCCCAATGCGTGACTGTTTGTGCTTTTACATGCGCCCAGTTGTGTTTCTCTGTGTGTTTTCTGGGGTTTTTTTTGTTTTTTTGTTTTTTTTTTTTGGCGTGTTTGTTTGTTTGTGTGCATGCTCGTGTGTGTGCATGAGTGCGTGCACATTGTGTGTGCGTGTGGGTTTTTTTGAGCATGTGTGTGTTTGTGTGTCTGCGTGTGTGCGTTTTTATTGTTGTGTGTGTGTGAGTGTGTGTGTGTGAGTGTGTGTGTGAGTGTGTGTGTGTGAGTGTGAGTGTGTGTGAGTGTGTGAGTGTGTGTGTGTGGTGTGTGTGTGTGTGTGTGTGTGTGTGTGTGTGTGTGTGTGTGTGTGTGTGTGTGTGTGTGTGTGATGGTGTGTGTGTGTGTGTGTGTGTGTGTGTGTGTGTGTGATGGTGTGTGTGTGAGTGTGTGTGTGTGTGTGATGGTGTGTGTGTGTGTGTGATGGTGTGTGTGTGTGTGTGTGTGTGTGTGTGTGTGTGTGTGTGTGTGTGTGATGGTGTGTGTGTGTGTGAGTGTGTGTGTGTGTGTGATGGTGTGTGTGTGTGTGAGTGTGTGTGCTCTTGCACCACCGTGCTCCACCAGCAGCCCCGCAGACAGACAGCAGGCCAGCGTGGTGCGGGGTGGACGCCTCTGGAATACCAATGAGGAGTCTGCTGGGCTACGGGGGTCAGGGAGCAAGTCAATCATCTCGCCCATCGCCTGGGCGCCCCGAATCAAATTAGCCTGAAAAATTCAGGGGCCAGGAGCACGGGGCGAGCAGCTGTCAGGGCCAGGAGCACCCAGGCACTAATGAACCAGATGAATAGTGCAAAAACTCCAAAATAAAAACAGGACAGTTGACATTTTTCATCTGTCAGAAGTAGAAGATGCATGAAAATACTGTGGTCCTTGTTTAACCCTTTGCTGCCTGCATCTGGGGCTGCAGCCGCCACGCCTCCCACTGTAAAACACACACGGACACACACACACACACGGACACACACACACACACACGGACACACACACACACACGGATACACACACACACACACACACACACACACACACACACACGCACAAGCACAGAGGCTGAGATCACATGTTGGTATTACACCCCCTACCCCCCACCCTACATGCCCCTTGCCTTACAGGTACACACACAAGCACCGGCTACGTTCAGATTACCAAACCCTGAGCACTGTAATTATCCCGGGGAGCTCTTTGCAAGAGTGGCGGCATGTTGAACAGATGTTGGAGAAAAACTGCACGCTATTCCTGTGCGGACCCACAGGTCCACTCCAAGAATCCTGGTGCTGCCCATCTGCAGGAGTGAAGCGTTCTCCACGCTTTGTGTGTTGTGTTTTTCCAGACGGGCTCCTCACACATGTGGGTGCGGCGGTGGATTAGTCTTTACACAGATAGCACACTGGCTGTACACTGAAACATTATTACAGTCTAACACACACACACACACACACACACACACACACACACACACACACACATGCTGTCTCAGTCAGTGTGTCTTCAGGAAAAGTCCTCAGAAAGATCCAGCAGTGTATTTTTAGTTTTTTAGCATCTGTCTTTACTCTCCTGTGGGCTTTGTGTTAACGCACTTAATCCATCAGGAGAGTCTGCCTCTTCAGGTTTAGTACATTTCTGTTTTTTTGTATATTAAAGGGAAATAGTTTTAGAAAGAGCGGATAACCTGTTGAGCTCCCATTTATCACAGCGTTCGCCGTAACGCTTGCCAAAGAAGCCACTAATCCCTCCAGTCCGCCAGCCGGTGTGAGGTGGTGTGAGGTGGTGTGAGGCGGTGTGAG
This sequence comes from Brachyhypopomus gauderio, assembly GCF_052324685.1. NCBI lineage: Eukaryota > Metazoa > Chordata > Actinopteri > Gymnotiformes > Hypopomidae > Brachyhypopomus > Brachyhypopomus gauderio. The sequence goes on along the minus strand of NC_135222.1, from coordinate 1,457,446 downwards.
GTGGTGTGAGGCGGTGTGAGGCGGTGTGAGGCGGCGTGAGGCGGTGTGAGGCGGCGTGAGGCGGCGTGAGGCGGCGTGAGGCGGCGTGAGGTGGTGTGAGGCGGCGGTGAGGCGGTGTGAGGCGGCGTGAGGCGTTGTGAGGCGGCGGTGAGCCGGTGAGTGATTAGCGCGGGGCCCGTGTGCGGCCGTGCTGGGCTAGCCCGTGTTAGCCGCGCACTCGCTGAGCCGTCTGACGGCTGGGCCAGGCCTGACGCTCCTCACTGCTCCTCTTCTGTCACTGCCAAACCGCACTGCCTCGCTCCGACACACACACACACACACACACACACACACACACACACACACCTCCCCGCTTCACGCACTCGCCTCGCCGTCGCTGCCGCCGCTCTCTCCTTCCCGCTACCTCCCTCTCCCTCTTTCTCTCTCCCTCTTTCTCTCTCTGTCATTTTAATTGAGTTCTCGGCTACTGCGCCTGTGCTTCTGTGTGTGTGTGTGTGTGTGTGTGTGTGTGTGTGTGTGTGTGTGTGTGTGTGTGTGTGTGTGTGTGTGGTTTCTGAGTGCACACTGGATGCATCTGGATAGTTTTTTTGTGTGTGTGTGTGTGTTGTTGTGGTGGTGGTTGTTGTTATTTATTTCCCCCCCACCCCCCACACAGCGTCCTTGTACTGACTTTGGCGTTTCCCCACTTGTTTTGGCTTTTTCTCTTCCACACCATTCTCCTGTAATGGGGAGCTTCCACGCTCTCTCTCTGCGGCCCAATATTGGTCTTCCCAGAGTGTCACCACTTTTCATCTTTTGTGTGGTGACTCGCTCGCAGTTTAGGTGTCTGCGTTATCCCTCTGTCCACCGGCTGTCCTTTAACCGCCGTGTCTTGGGCCAGATGTGGGTATCCTAATGATCTCCACAGAGGTACAGGAGGTACATGAGTTCCTCCTTGTGCTCCGGCTGACTGATGCTGACTCACTGGCTGTTGCCAGGTGAGTTCTGGTGGCTAGTCCTCATCACGGGAGCGTTTAACCTGACACCTGAGGAGTCAGACAGTCAGAGGAGAGCACCTGCTTCCTGTGAGGGGCCGTGGCGTGTTACGTCATCAGGATTTCTTCCGGGGGGGAGCCACGATGGGGCCTGCAGTGCTCGTGCGTCTCCCTTTTTCGCATTTGCGCCACGAAACTTCATGAATATTCGAAATGCCTCAAATTTTGCGGAAACTCTAGACGCTGCTTCAGTTTTGCCTGGTGGAGCATGTTGTGTGATGGAAGTTTCTCTTAAACCTGCACTCAACTATTGACAGGCTCCAAACATTTGGATAGTGGCTTTTCGACGTTTCTTAATGTAAAATAGAGCTTTCCGAAGTTATTCATTTATCGTAGGAAATGTAGGTTGTAAATTAAATACATGGCAAACCGGGCCACCTTTTGAAGTCTTTTGTCGAATAGCTGTAGTCATCCTAGTTTTATGGTTTTGTTTTTTGAATTTGTTACACAGAATATAGGCATATGGATCTGGTAATGTCAGAACACACACCCCCGCCACCTCCTCCCCTGCGTTTTACAAACTCACTTCTTCTTCTCTGCAGTTCCTGGTGTGGTGCTTACACCTCAGGAACTGTGACTGTCCTGGGATTGCTTTGAAAGCTTCAACTGTTTCGAGATTAGCACAAGGTCACCGCTGTACCTTTTCACCCTGGAGTACACGGCGGTGGCTCTAAAATGCTAAGATCTGGTCAGCCTAAGCATTCTTTCATCCTTTTCCAAGCCAGACCGAATTGGTTTCAGTTCTTTACGGGCTAGCCAAGCAGGCCTTTGGTTCTGTGTACGCTTGTGCGTTTTGGGTGCCTCCCGGCATGTACGCGGCGCTGTAGTGAAACTGCGGCCTTTGTGCGACTGTACGCGGGGCTTCACGCCTATTTAACAACCTCCCGTCTTTGTAGTTCGGGCGGAGTTAAAGCGGTGGAGGGAGAGAGAAGCTAAGACCAGCAGTGGTGAAGTGAGGCCTACAGGGGAGAGGGCACGGCTCAGGGAATCACAAGCCTCGTGCACGTATGTAAAGACCTTCTGAAGCGGTTGGGATTTCGAGGAAGAGTTCTCAGGCTGTCAAAGCGTCCATGTTCCAAGTTCCTAGCGTTCTAAAACCCCAACGTCAGAGGTTTAGTTGGCTGTCTCGGTGCCCTGATATCTTAACCAAACTGAAGGCAGTCATTCAACGACTGTCTCTTATTTACTGTCCCACAACAGCCAGCCTGTCAGCTACTTGAAGATTGACTGACTCTGCTTGGTGCGTGTGTGTGTTTGTGTGTGTGCCTGGGGAGTGTGAGGAAAGAGGGGCGGACAGAGAGGAGGAGTGTTTGTACGTGTGTGAATGCGTGAGAGAGAGCCATATGAAGAAGAATAAAAACTGAACACAGAAATGGCCAGGTCCTTAATGCTCACTGTAAACTCTGTAGCTCAACACATATGATAAAAGATCAGAAGCTCCAGTCTCTCAGAATCACACAGTAATGTGAAACATTCACAAAAGTACAGAAAATCTTAAATATCAAACATCTTGTGGTTGTTGTGAACTGAACTTTAGAATGTGACTGACAAGATTGTCTGTTGAGACATTAAAACTCAGTAATGACCATATGGCAGTGTAGTGACCTTTAGAGAATATAGTACAATTCAGTCTGGACTTACAACATGCAGAGTTGTTTGTTTTCGGTCTGCGTGTAGTTGCAGACATTTTGAAGCTCGACGGTTTTGTCTGTGCGTATTCTTCCAGCTTGCCGGCTCCAGAGGTTTCCACACACCCAGTCTCAGACCTATTGGGTTGCTAGGGAACGGCAGCTGTCTGATTAAAATCTGATAAATGACAGAGATGGTTCGGAAGAGAGAAACATATGGAAAGGAAGTGACTCCAGCCATGATGGCTGTTTGAAACACTCTTCATCTCTGCAGTGTTCTCTCCGTTAACTTCTCTCTGGTGCATTTGTTAAACCACATGATTATAGCTCCCTTGCAAAATGCCGGTTTGTTACAAAAGGAAGAAGGTTCAAGATCATCACCATTCACTGCAGTACTTGTGAGTTTATAGTGGAGTTAACACTTTTTTTCTTCACCCAGGAAGCTTCGGTCGTCTTTGTATTGAGTTCATTTGCTAAATCTACTGTCGGCTGAAATGACGGTTAACGGTTAATGACGGCGGAGCTGCAGACATGGCGGTCTTGTCGTGCACGCCCGAGTCGCGCCGTTCGGGTCGCGCCGTTCGGGTCGCGCCGTCCGGGTCGCGCCGTCCGGCCCGCGCCGTCCGGGCCGTGTTCAGCAGGAGTCCCCCTCCGGAGCTGTGAAGTTGCGCCCGGTCATCCCGCTGAGCTTCTCTACGTTGCAACCTTCTGCCGGACCAAATTACAGCTGGGCTTCGGGTTTTCTGACACATATTTATGCTCTTTGAAAGTTAGAAGCAAGCTAAAGCAAGCTTGTTGCGTCAAGGTTAAGTTTGGCCAAGGACGGAGTTCTTTATGTCTGTATAGGGCACAGACGTGTATTTTTCTTCTCCGCTAAAGAAATGTGCACAAGTGACTGCATGTTGGCCTAAGGCACACAATAAGACAATGTCTGTCTGCCTGCCTGCGTTCACTTGATTTGCACATTTCCACTGCAATATTTCATTCCCTATCCATCCTCATTTCAGCGTCTGGAAGTATTTCCGTCATTTATGCATCACATGGTCCGCCGGGTGCAGGCGGGAGCTCTTCCCGCCATAAACCCCAGCGGCTTGAACTTAAAACGTAACCCACATGAAGCATGAGCAGACCTGAAAGATCAAATCAGGGTCGTTCTAAAAATCTTGTGTATCGGCCATCGGCATTCTGGTCCAAAGCCAAAGCGACAGAGACCGTCCTATCACTTTGATGGGAGTTTGAAGTGTTAGAATGGGGAGAAAATGCCATAAAGGTCAACATATAGCACTTCAGATGAAATACGGCGAAGGCACCTGGTCGGACAGGTTTGACGTCTTACTTGACAAACTGGAAATGGCACCATAAGCCACACCGTGTGGCCGCTTGTTTAAAGGCAGCCTGTCTGCAGAATCCCTAAACGAAACAACCCCAACCACCGAGGAGCTCCTTGTTGGGGGGGTGGGGGGGGGGGGGGGGATTATAGAATGTGAACGGGCCCGGAATCAAAATGACCGCTGCGAGGGTCATGAGAAGGCAGGAGGGTGAGGCTAATGGCTCGTGGGCTCGCTGCAGACGACGTGTTCTCACGCCAGGTCGGAGGTTCACCCCCTTCACACGTCTGACCCCCTCTTTGCATTTCTTTGCCTTACTCCTAGATGGCCGCCCTACAGAGTCCATTCTACGGGGACAAGATGAACCTTTACTCCCTGTGTAAAAAGATCGAGCAGTGTGACTACCCCCCGCTCCCGTCTGATCACTACTCAGAAGAGGTAAGGAACTCTGGGCCTGGTCGGGGGTGGGGGGGGTTGGCACAAAGGTCTGCGTGGACTTCTTCCAGTTGACCTCCTACGTCCAGGTGTTGCGGGGCGTCTTGCTGTGTGAAAAGACGAGCGCGTCTTTAATGGGACGCCCGCAGTACGGCAGTGTGCCTCGCGCTCGGGGTTCTGTGTATTCAGACCACTTTTCAACAAACTGTGACATAACGGCAGTAAACTTCGTACACTTCCACACGTGTGTCCTACTGCGGCTAAACGGAACTCGTGGCTTCTCCCCGCTCCCCGGCTGGGGCAGACGTGTCCGGGTGCTGGTCGAGGCGTTCCGGCCCGCTGGACTGTGTAAGGCTGAGGGAGCGCCTCTCGGACCCCGGTGCCGCCCGGGACGCAGGCGGATTACGAACGATGAGGAGGAGCATTTTATTTAATAAGCGGCGGGTTTAAACGTGGCAAACTTTTCCGTTAGAGCCCGTATCCTTACCTGCCACCACCAGCTCCTAATTCCGCGGTGCCCCTGCGTGCCACCAGCCTCATCTCCAGAGTGAGTCATTATTCCCCATTCATGGCGCGCTCTCTCGCCTCAGCACTGCGGAGCCTGGGGGCCCCCCCGACACCCCCTCCATCCCCATCCCAGCGCAGACGGAGGCCCCGCATCCTCCCCTGTCTGTGTGTAAACAATACTCCTGAAGGCGAATGGCAAAAAACTGTCAGACGCTCATCTTTGGTGTGTCATTTACCGTCTCCGCGCTCCTCACCTGACAGACAACCCCTTTCCCCATCAAAAATTCCATGACCCCCCCCACCCCACCCCCCACCCCCATCTTTTTTCACTGAGAATATGAATATTTTACATATCTGCATCCTGATTCCACCCCCCCCCCCCCCCACACACACACACACTAACACACACATCCCACCTGCCCCCCAGCAGCCATTTCTTCGCACTAATTCAGCGACTGGCTGGATTTGCATTTCACATGCTGCTGATTAGGAGACAGCAAACCTCACAGTGGCAGCCGGGCCTCGGCTGGATCCAGCCTGTTGCCATGGTGATCGTGGGGCACCACTTCTTTCCTTTCCTTTGTTTTTTGTTTTTTTTTTTCTTCCCCTCGATCCCCCCTCCATTTTGCTTTTAATGATGGCGGTCGCTGGGGCTAAGGTCGCGTGTCTCTCTTCGTGCCACACGAGTGTGAACCCTGGCGACTCTGTGTGTGCGGCAGTCTGACGAACATGCAGGAGGCCGCTGGCCGTTTGAGCCCGGTCCCTGGGTCCTGGCCCGGTCCCTGGGTCCTGGCCCGGTCCCTGGGTCCTGGCCCGGTCCCTGGGTCCTGGCGGAAATGCTCCACCAACCCAGAGTTCTTCACCTAGACCCAAAGGGTCGATGACATGGCAGGAAGCCCAGACCCCAGCGAGCAGCTCTTCTCTCCTTCACCGTGTGTCTGTGCTCTTCTCCCCGCAGCTGAGAAAGCTGGTAGACATGTGCATCAACCCGGACCCGGAGAAGCGGCCCGACATCGCCTACGTGTACAACGTCGCCAAGCACATGCACGCGCTGACTCTGGTGACCTGAGGCCGGGACCTGCCGCTGGTAGCTCCTCCCCCACGGGGGCAGCGTTGGCCCCGTGCCAACCTCGTTTAAAATTATTTTTTTTGTTTAGTTTCTTTCATGTTTGTTTGAGGTTTTGTTTGTTTGTTTGTTTGTTTGTTTGTTTCATGTTAGTGTTTGTTAGCGTTAGCTGCCCCTTTGTTCTGCAATGTTATGATCAGATGAGAACCAGGTTGTTTCAGAATGCTTCTCGGTTTTGAGGAACCCAGAACCCAGAGTGCCGATCTAACGCCGGGTGACGAAGTGCCGATCTAACGCAGGGTGATATGCTGACACGTTTACGGACACTTTTATTTTGATGTAGTTATACAATTAATGCTGAAGATGAGTCACAGTATGTGTAAGTAATACAAGTAATGCACACATCACACACACACACACACACACACACACACACACACAATTTACCACCCAGTAGACCACATATATACATGCATACACACACACACTCTCTCTCTATATGCGCTCGGGGACAAATTACCAGTGGACCTCAGACTTATATATAAAATAGTGCTGTCAATTCCAGGTGCCGCGATTAAAAGTCCTCACCAGGATTTTGCTCAGGCTTCCTGGATTGTGTTGATTCCACTATTTTAACCTGGATTGCTAATTAGAAAATCTAGCAAGCTTGAGCAAAATCCTGGTGAGGACTTTTAATCGCGGCACCTGGAATTGACAGCACTAATATAAAAACAAACAAACTATACACACACACACACACACACACACACACAGGTACAATTTACCCGTAGACCACAGAGCCTACAAAAATAGTTAGAGGCCTTTTTGTCAGTGTGTGCCTAAGCACAGAAGAACCTCACCCTTCAAGTGTCTTGCTGTTATGCACTTTTGGATATTGGTACATATGATGCAATACCCTGATCACTGAATGTAAATGTGCCTCTGTTTCAGATGAGGTTGAGCTAGGGTTTTTCTTATTTGAGAAGAAAATACGCAAGTTGGGTAATGATTTGAACGGTCCTGTGACACTCCTTCCAAAACCACCTCACAAGTCACAAGTTTTACATGAAACAAAATGGGAAAAGCTCAATTGTCCTTTGTAAAAGTCAAGCAAAGTTCTCCTAAAAAGCATCACATTTGAATTAGCGAAGGTTTTTCCTTTTGTTCGAAGAGAATGAAGTGTTTGTGGTCTGTGCTGCAGGTTGCGTGGGCTTTGTAACTCATCCTGGGTCTTAGTCTGTGTTGGGGTTCCTGTACTTACCCGGTTTTGATGCATTCTGGAAGAAAATTGTGCTTTCGTACATATTTCTTTAGCCATTTTGTTTTCTTGTGTGTTTCTTGTGTGTTTCTTTCAAGTTGCACACTATTCAGAGTAGACTACAGTGAGGAATGTTTTCCTGTCTTTTATACATGCATTTTATTCCTACTTTCCTTACTAAACAGCTGCAGCTGCAGGTCCTCTAAGTGAACAACTAGATGTAGAGAAGTAGAAAACTAGTGGTGCGATTACGGACCAGGACTGATGAAGGAACGCGACTAAAATGGAGATGATGAATGACGGCTCCACTGCCTTCAAGTGAAGAATCACACTGCAAAACAACAGCAGTACAGCCTGCATCACTTCTACTGGGAGCTGTGTGTGTGGTTTTCCGTAAATGATGTAAAGTGCTCACACATGTTCAGATTTAATGGTTTTTAGCATGTTTTTTGTTTGTTTGTTTTTTTAATTGTTATTTTTTATTCTTTCAGACCGAACAACTGTCTTAGCTGTGTGGGCACAATCCTAAGTGACCTTTCTTGTCTATACCAAATACATAAGCAATGTTCAATCTGGTTGCCCACAGCACAGAAAGAAATGTTTTTTTGTTTTAATTTGTTCAGTGGACTGTTTTTTTTGTGGTGGTGGTTAGGCTTATTTACAAACAATATTAGTTGTTAGAAGTTCTGTTCTGTAGGAGGTATATGTACAAATTGAGATGAATTGCACATCTTTGTCGGCCATGATTTTGTCACGCTTGTTTTATGTCTTTCTGTAGAAATTGGCTGTATTCCATTTCAGCAACATTTTGACTTGTTCCAGTCGGTTCTCCGGTCTCGTGCTTCCTATTAAGAGTCCTGTTCATGAAGTGGCTTGTGAGTGCAACCGTCCATGTAAGACACAAATACCCGAGGCTGGAATTTACAATTATAACAGCTGTTGTGTACCACCTTTTGCAGATAGAAAATGTATTGATTTGATATGATAGCATCCATGTAAAATGGTATTTGTTTTTAACAGTTGCGTAGTTGAGAGCATATTGTGTTTTCTTTTTATCATATTTAGCAATAATCAGTTCCTAACTTTTTTCCCCCCGTGTATTATCACAGTAACAGAGTTGAGTCCTGTTGCATAGAGTGGTATTTATCTTGGTGTTGCGCTCCGAGACGGAGGGCGGGGTTGAGGGTGGTGTTGCAGGGGGAATTCTGGGAGCTGCAGGGGCGTCTGTCTGCTTGAACAGACCGTGGGCTTTTAGTTCCGCTTCTCTTCGAGGAGAGACGGGTACTCGACCCGTTTACACACGCAGCCTCTGCTAGACTCCACAGAAGAGGCTGGCGTGACCCGGCGGGAGCGAGCCTCGGTGTGTGCGGTTCGCAGCCCTGCAGGGGGCGCTAGCCCACAGGGCGACAACGCTGACGTGGTGGTGGAGCGGCTGGGCGCGCTCCTGGGGTGGCGGGGACTCCCGTCCCGACTCCGTCAGCCGGACTCGCCGCAGTGTGGTGTCCTGCTGGACTTGGACCGGACATTCTTCAGTTTTGCTTACAGCCAAAGTCTGGGGTCAGGGAGGGGGGTAGACACCTTATTTATTTGTCTTTTCATTTGTTTGTTTGTTTGTTTGTTTGTTTTGGTTATGTTAATTTCTTTGATTTTGTTTTTGATTGTTCGATTAAACAATTGTCTAACCTCAAGATGTCCATTAATACTTTCTACGCTAACTGAAAATAAAATTTGAGTTTGTTTTATTGCATGATAACCGTTGACTTCTTTTGTGACGTTTAACAAGCAGTTTGACAGCCAGTTTGATGCCACATTTCCTCATTTGTCACTTGTAGAAATTAAACGGATAACGATGTGATGTTGTTCAGCTAATAGAATCATCTCGCTTGTGTTAGCTGCTGGAGCCCAGCCTACTCTCATTTGATTGTGTTTACTTGTACCCTTTTAACAAACCCCTCCTGCTAGCCCTGAGCATGATCGCGGGCTGCTGTGGAGTAGCGTGGCCCTGGGGCTTCGTTTAGATTATCCCCCTCTGAACGGGGAGAGGCGTGGGACCCTGGGAGAGGCATGCTAATGAACTCCAGGAGGAATGCACTACAGTGGCAACTCACACAATTGCTCCCTTGAAACTGTAAACACACTGAAAACAAACAAATGTAAGCACTGCAATTGATAATGGGCGTGTTGGGCTTTGACACCTCTGAAAAGTTCCTGTGCCCTCGTAAGAGAGTGAGGGTGAATATTGGAAATGTGCAAAATGTTTTAGTTGGAGGAAGTTTCTCTGAACTTTACATTTATGTGCATTTTAATATTACCCATTTTGCATGAAGGACGTACTTTGACGAGTTACATCCATCTAGTGGCAAGAATATTTAACTGCACTCAAAACGTGAGATGGTCTGTTTACAAACATCTACTGTGCAATGACATTAACTGTCACTTTGTTTAATTACATATTTCGCAAAATACAGCTTCTGCAATTTAATCATTTATTTTTACAACAGTCATTGTCTAAAACCTGCAAATGTATAACCTATATTGTGTGAAAATTACAGTAAAATCTATAATGACCATATGAAACACTTCAACAAAATATAATTTGTAGTCGGGTTTTGTGTTATTGTGTTTTGTGTGTGTATTGTTTTTATATAATAGCAGAAACACTATAACTGAAGATAACCTTTATGCTGACCACTAGAGTGGCAAATTTCACACCAAGTTGGCAGTGATCCATCTGACACTGTCTCGGTACAGGCTGAACCGGTCTGCTGTATTTATCAGTAGGACTGGGCCCAAAATCTATTCTTTTTTTAACCTGTGTCCAGGTGCTTGGCTTGGCTTTCCACAACTTGCTTTTGCCAGAGGGACCAGCACATGTAATGGGTCCCTTTTTGCATCAGCAGTGGAATCAGCTGCTGGAAGCATTTCGTATAGATTTTTCAGTCCTTGGGCAAGAGAAATGTGCTGCTGCTTTGTGTCCGTCTCTTGGAACAAGTTTTACTATGATGTCAAGTATTTGAAATTGCCGGAAAAGTTGTCACTTTATTGACTTCAGCTGTTGTCAGCAGAGCTGCGCCGTTGTGTGAGCCAAAAAAAAGTGGAGGCTGGCTGGTGTGTGAGGGGCAGTAGATGAGGTGTGATGGGGCATAAACAATAGCTAGTAAAAACCCCCATAGTGCTTCTGCTTTTTCCTTGCCCCCAATGGACGGACAGAGAGGAAAATAGCTCGCTTCTCGCAAGCCTTGTATTTTTCCCCTCAGTATTGAAAGGGTTTGTGTTCTGAAGTGTGAAATATCAATAGTGTGCAGATTCGAAATAGCTCGTAGCACACACTTGGCAACTTAAACTTCAAACATATTTGTGTATAGAAGAAGGGGGGGGGGGGGGGGGGGGAATCATCAAGGGATCGTCTCCAAACATGCTTCATTTACACTCCTTTTTATCATTTGAAGAAGCTGCACAGATATTTCTCAACAATAATTGCATGAAAAAAAATGCTTCTTGGGGACGTGAGTTTTGCGTTTTCATTTATTCTAAATGCTGGAATTGTACTGACATTGTTTACTCAGCAAGAAGAGTATAATTTTAGGTATGCAACTGATCTGCTGTCCATTCTTTTGTTTATTAAAGAGTATTTTGTTTGAGAACTTGGGTTTAGCACTTACCTGCTTCCTGCAAATAAAATGTGGCACACCTCAGAGCCTGAACAAACCATCGGGTTGTGGTACGCCGAGCTGTCATCGTCTGCATTGCCTGGTACGCGGAGCTGACGCTAGCTGAGCGGGGCTGTGCCGTGCGGACCTCAGCTCCTCACTCGCTGCTGCGGGTGGACACGGTCCAGACCGAGACGTCACCCTGCCCGTCGCCCACAGAGTTCTGCCACCGTCAAGGAGCAAGTGCATGTAGTGACCGCCGCCTTCCCGCATCAGGCAGCTACACCAGGAGGGAGTGGGTTCCCATCAGCTAGTGGTTTCCATCAGCTCTGAGCTCAATCTGGGAAATGATCGATTGGGGAAGCCAATTCCATTTGGCGAAGGTGTCTTTAGGAAGTGTTGAGAAAGTGAGGAGTGTTAAACGTGTCACGTGAGTTTAACCGTAGCACTCTGTAGTTTCATCCCAATGTTTTATGTCTCCTAAATCCTCCTGTGCTGCAGATATATGTTCCACGTCCAGAAAGATTTCCCTTTGTGTCACTTCAGCTAATTCCTGGGTCTGGTGAAACATCCACTCTGGTCGTAAACTCGCCAGTAACCTGTCCCCAAATAACCACATCTGTCCCTTTTACTTAGCTAGGAACTAAAGAGTCGCTTTTAAGATGCCCCAACCCCTGCAAGATGTTCGACGTTTAGTGTGAGCCTTAGATTCTTGAGGCCTAAGTTATGGGGAGTTTGACACACACGGAACCAGTAGCACGACTAATGCATTCATGGCCGAAATGCCTCTAATAGTCTGCTATAAGTACAGGTACCTTCAGAAATTATCACAAAGTGTCCGAAAAGCATATCACTTCCTTGTAATGTACATCTCTGGCCCTCTGGACTGGTGGGGGAGGGGTGCATGCTTCAGTAAAATCAAAACCACTAGCAGATGCCGACAGGCTGGGGACCGAGCACTTGGGCTCCGGGGCCCCTGCTTTAGGCACCGCCCGGCGCTTAGGGCCTCAGATCACGCCGGCGCTACTCCAATCAGACGCCCGCCGCGGAAAACCCACTGCCTGTGCCTGCCCCTTCCCACACTCCCCTGGGCTCGGGGGGGGGGGGGGGGGGGTGGTGGTGGTGGTGTAGGCTGCGCGGGCACGGAGGCAGCTCCACGCCGCCCCCTGCTGTTTAGAGCGGCCTGGCGAATGGGGGTTGGAGCCCAGAGGGAGGCTGCGCTCGATGTCGGCCACCGCTAAGGACACGCAAAGACCTCCTGATAATTCAGCGTTTAACGCCGCGCCACCTCGAACGAAAGCGTGGCGTCTGGCGCACAATTTGGACATGACAGACTGGGGAGAGGCTTCACGCCACCGTCGCAGACGGCACTGGGTACATCAGTGGTTACAGCAAACAAAAATTGCATCCCACTTATTCGTGTGCAACCCCAGTGTGTGGAAGACTATATTTAGAGGTGAAACGCCTGTCTTGGACAAATTCCTTTGCCTGGGTAGAACCCACAGAGGAAGGAGTTGCAGGCTCGGATAGTTGACAGCTTTTATTGCGAGAGAAGACATCCTGCGTTTTAAAAAGTGGTTTGCTCTGACAGGGTTGCAATAACAAAGAGGCATGACCTGCTGAATCTGAGAAAACGCCTTGTTTTGGTTTGGTTTCTTGCCTTAGTTTTTGTTTCGTTTCATTTTAAATGTCGCGGCAGCAGAACCTGCCAGCGTCTTCAGAGGAGTTGGGGGACGGGAGCATGGAGGTTTAAAGGGGCACGGCTGTTGGGAACTGTTGGGAACTCTAGTAACACGAGTTTGTATTAGAGGCTGCGTTGGGCATTAAACCTGGCCTCAGCCAACCAGGGCAGGGCCGAACGTGTGTGAGGAGGCTGGTCTGAAGTTAGTGGTGCTCACATACCCCTTACTGTATGTCAGTGGGTTGACAAGGAGACAATGTTCATTTTATTTTAAGGCTGTGTGTAGAAGGTGAGAGAAAAAGAGAGAGAGAGAGAGGCCAGGGAGACGGAGAAAGAAGGAGCAGCCTTTTCCTGTCACCTGGTGCTAAGTGTTTGCAGAGTTTCTCCCTCCAAACACCTGTCATGCTGTTACTGTAAAGTCCAATTAACACCGTGAGCCGGGCTCCATCCTACAACTCCTGCTTCCTCAGCTCGGCGTTTACCTGCGCTCGCCGTCCGATCGGGTGGGGGGGCTCGCAGGACGGAGTGCGAGTGCTTCTGGTCTTCCTCACCCTGCTTCTCACATTCTCCTGCCTAAGAATACCAGCATGAAAAAGAACAAACTTGCAAAACAGGTGTTTACAATAGCACCGTGTCATGAAATGACACCTTCAATATATTTGAGCAAATGGCTGCATTTCATCTTCTTTTTGCTATTGCTATAATGTATTATCATGTGACTGCAGCGTGGCAAAAATATATAGAAAAGTACTTATTTTGCTAATCGTGGATCAGCTATTTTTTGTACTTAAGCTCAAGCATTTCGTTTGTGGTAATGGTTAGTAATGGTGTACGTCTGTGTGCGGAGCTACATACCGAGTGCTTACTGGCTCTGAAGCATAAAGAAAACAGGTGTTTGATGTGTATTACGGAGACACTCAAGGAAATTGTGCTTTTGTTTACTGAAATAGCAACAAAAAAATCTAAGAGGCAAACTAGAATTCAACTCCTCAAAATTGTATCATTCTTAACGACATTTTGAGGAGTTGAGTATGAAATGCATGTAATATGCATTTATGCAAATGTATGAATGGGAATTATTCCTTGAATACATTTAAAGGCCAACATTTGCATACAGAGTCATAATTAACTATTTACAACTTGGGTCCCAGTGAGCTTACCCAAGTGTAATTTTTCAGCAGTACAAGTCCATCAAAACTCGCCTAACCAATTAACTATTCTGTGCAAGGCCATTTTTTTAGCGAGAGGGCTTCAGATGTTTCAGACTGTGTGTTTGAACTGGGGAGGTCCGGGGAACAGCGAAGTTGGGCACTGAGTCCCAGCGACGAGACTGGCGGCGTGTAACCTTTCCTACGTTCTCCCAGGTGGCGAGGGGAGGTGGAAGTTTCCCTGATTAGTTTACGCTTTCGTAACCAAATCAGCATAATAAAGCGCGTGGCGAAGACGCTTGTATCTGGACGCTTGTTTGCACTCGCTCGGAAAAGACATCGCCTCGCCTCCGCCGTGACCCTGAGGCACCGGGTCGCTTGGCGCGCCACTGCCTCCGGCCCCGCCCCCGCCCCCGGCCCCGCCCCGCAGCCGAGACCTGCTTTCGGGCCGCCAGCCGCCCACCTTAATGAGGGTGGAAAAAGCCGCCGATGGACCGATCGCTCTGGACTTACCCGGCGGTCCACGGAAGGAAGGGGGGGGGGGGGGGGGCGACGGGGGGGAGGGGACGCGCCGCTCACTGATCAGAGGAGGCGTGCTTCCGACGAACCGCTGAAGGCGCCCCCCAAAAAACCAACTGATTAGGCGTCTCCGTCACCCGAGCCCCTGGCTGGAAAACGCTTCTTCCTCCTCCCTCCCGTTTGTTTCTCGCGCTCCCTTCGCCTTTTGTCGTCCTCATACCGTGACGGATGCGAACTCTCTGCGGCTGGGGGCTTTGCTCGTAATTAGCTGAAACTTCTCCGAGTCTTGACATGAAGAAAGTGCACACTGAGACTCAGAAAAGCCTTCCTCGTTTGTTTGCCTTCCATTGTTTTAAGCCCTCCACCAACCTTCATTTTCTGCGCAGATCAAAGTGTCTCGCAGAGTACAGTACATGAGCCTGAGTTTTTGCTCTTCAATTTTTTAGGAAGGCCTGCCACATATACGTAGTTGCAACACACAGAATGGACTCACAAAGAGTTGTCCTATGCTGTCCAAACAATCCCTTCAGACATCCCTCAGAGTTCTGAAGATGTTTGCCTCCAAGACTCCTCTGAGTTTCTGATAGTTCCTGCAGTCCACTCCTACAAATCTTATTCTGTATAGATCCCATGTTAATTTACACCCAAGGCCATGCCGAGAAAGAGGTGCATAGAGATATGATTAATTTATAGATGACGATATTTCTTGTTTCTCACCATCTGTTCCCATGGTTATATGAATTATCAGGGCTGTCAAACGAATCTGGACTCACTCTTCTCTAAGTCTGATTTAGATACTGTGAATACTGGACACATAGCAGTAGCCAGCTTCGCAATTAAGATGTTTACAGTGCGCTGTTCCTATCTGCCTGTGACTACTCCTTAGCACCAGAAATCTCAGACTGACTCTCATATGTCTCCTGTTTGGCCCACATAGTACATAGGCAGATTTTTTTTAAACCCAAAGTCTCTCCGTTTCATTTTAAGAGCAAATCTTTCCTCTTTTCTCCACTCGGCAGTTTTTAAGCCGCACTGGCGAGGTCTGTCTGACTGGTTCTCACACGCAGCGGCCCCACGCTGACACTGAAAGTGTCAGAGGCGAACGATCGCGTGAACGATCGCGTGAACCAGTTGGGAGAAGTTGGCGCCGGTTCTTGGTGTGATTGCGTGAGCAGAGCCGGTGCTTGCATCAGAGTCCCCGCCCACTCGTGGTGTAAGCCTGGCTTCGCCGCAGCCCCGCCCCCTCTTGCTGTGAGCTTTGGCTCGCCCCAGCATGACCCCGCGCCCCCCCCCCTCCCCCCAAGCGTGAGAGCCTGGGTTTACCCCAGCGAAGCCCCGCCCCTTCTTGATGTGAGCTTGTGCTCAACCCACCTTGGCCCCTTGTGGCTCCGCCTTCTCTCAGCATGGAGGCGGCCTCTGTCTCTCTGCCCCATTAGTACCCGTACGCCATGCTAAATCCGAACACCCATTCATTATTCATGGGCACGCAGGCAGAGGCTCCTGATAAATTCGCACTTTAAGTGACAATGAGTGACACATTCTGTTTTTTTTCTTTCTTTTTACTCCTTTCCTTCTTTCTTCCTTCGTTTCTTTTTTTCGTGCCCCCCTCTCCCTTGCGGGCGGTGGCCAAAGGTCTGGCCCCCTCCTCCACTAATGACCGGCATGATGTGTGTGTGGTGTAGTGGCGGCTGACACGGCAACTTGGATGGGCTCCCCTGCGCTGGGGGGGGGGGGGGGGGGGGGGTGGAGGTGGAGGTGGAGGAAGGGGTGGAGGTGGAGGTGTAGTAAGCTGCAGCTCCAAACCCAGGGCGCCCAGTGTGGCGTGGAAACTCCTCATTAGCTCGGACACGCAGGGTCAACCTGGAGGGATGGGGGGGGGGGGGGTTTGGGCGGAGGGAGCGTTGGACAGGTGGGGGTGGAGAAGGATCCTCCACTGCAGGGAAAGTGATAGCATTCATTCATCCTCCACCTGGGGGTCAGTAGAGCATTCACGCTGCCCTCAGCAGGCACATGCTTCATAAAGCTTGTTTTCAGTCGGTGCCTTTTATGGTATATGATTGAG
The DNA here is from genome assembly GCF_052324685.1 of Brachyhypopomus gauderio. Classification (NCBI taxonomy): domain Eukaryota; kingdom Metazoa; phylum Chordata; class Actinopteri; order Gymnotiformes; family Hypopomidae; genus Brachyhypopomus; species Brachyhypopomus gauderio. The sequence continues at coordinate 1,441,130 of NC_135222.1, read as the reverse complement.
GCCTAACACAAGAGTAAAGTAATCAGAGTTACTTCAGCAGTGCGATTTTTTTTTTATGTAAAAATACCAGTTTGGACTGTTTTGTTCATTTTTATTATATTGGTTATTTACAGTTACAGTCATAACAGCTAAAATAGTATTTCTACAATTGTGTGCTGCTTCTTACATATCATTGCAGAATCATCACGTAAAAAAAACAAACAAACAAACAAAAATGCAACTTGTTTCCTCAGTATTCAGTATGCTGTAATGGTGAGCAGTGATTGGCTGTGTGATGATATCCAAGCTCCCAACTATTTGAGTCTATTTTTGACTCCCGACGGGGAAAGAGGGACTTGCCAGGTGGGGTGGTAGTTGTTCGTCTACACTTGTGCGAGCCGAGAGTAACTCCTCTGCTCCGGAGCTGTGCGGAAGTCAAGCGCTCGCAGGCACAACAGAGGCAGCGCCCCGCGAGCGGCTAGCACAGAGAAACGTCTCTCTGGGGTACTTCCAAAAGAAAGCCTCTCTAGGGAACGCTCTGGAGAAATACAAACACAATCTCACAATGACCAGTTTAACCCTCTTTTCTTGTCATGTATTTAAATGTTCCCAATTTAATACTTGGTGGCGGAGGCATGCTGTTCAACGTGGTGATAAGCATTTGCCGTCAGGCAATAAGTGTCAGGCATCGTTTAACAGTGATGCAAAAATCTGGAGTCTGATTGGCCAACGAGCAGACGCCGCTCCTGACAGTGACCAATATTTCACACTTACGGGGTTCATGGAATGAAGCGACTGCAGTGACGGCTTTGCTCGCACAAAGGACGTGACTGGACCCAAAGCTCAGTTGGCCTTTCTTAAAGCACCTCTGTCAGCACTCGTTCAGTGTGTGTAAAATGCAAATGACATGAAGGTTGCAATATTCTGATTTATTAATAGGTCCTCCACCATTCAACAGTTATGCTTACATATGACACACTGGTACCGGGCACTATGGTAGCTATGAAGAACACCCATGTCTACCCACCTTGCCTGTGACACAGATGCCGGTGCGACCATCGATCCTCATTAGGCAGGTGTGTCTCTAGGACCCCCCCCCCCCACTTCTCTCACTGGACACTTGTGGGAAGGCCCTCCCCAAATCCCCCAGGGTGGTCTGAGGGTCTCCTGCAGCTGCATGCCAGTCCAGCACATCCCATTCAAATCTGTTGCGCCAAGGTTTCAGCCCCAGCCAACGGCACTGCGATGAAGCTGTTAAGATACTGATTTGTGCTGGTTTGCCGGGGAACCAGGAAACCTTGACAGTGCTGTAAATCCCCCGCTGTAATCATGGGAATAGCCCTGCGGAGCCTCCTGAGATATCCTGAGATATTTACGCCATCACTGGTGGATGGAAGCTATGCTTCACCTTTATGTTACTCTGTTTCAATACCTGAACGAACAGCAGTCTGTTCACAGTTAATTCACGTCATTAATATGGACACTGGCTATTTAAACCAAATAATCAATATCTCCCGCCTATAACAGGCTTGCGTGTCTGTGCTACACGTCAAGCGAGTGTTGCTCCAATACCTACAGTTTCGTGTTCGGCCCTCTCTGTTACCAGTGCAGCCAGAAGAGGAAAGGTGCATGCTGGGTATTTATTTAAAATAGACGTCTAGATCATCTGCGTTGAGTATGAGGTTTAGGATATCTTGTCAATCTTTTCTGGGTCCGTCTCACCCTCTTCCTCTTTCTAGTCCATTCTTGCTCCTGCTCTGCAGTGTTCGTGACAGTAAGATATGTGGCCATGGTCAGCCATGTTCATGGCGTGTCCTCCGTGTTACACACACACACACGCAGGAGTCGGATGGGGCTGTCGGATCCACGCCTGACCACTCTTGTATCCCTTCATCTGGAATTTTAATTGCAGTCTCTCCTTTTTGTCCACTCTGATGAGGATGTTTTTCAAAGGGAGCTTTTGTTCATGGTTTCCCAGTTATACCAGTCAGCTAGGAGTTCAGTCCTATTCTTCTAATGGGAGAGCGAGTGTGTGCTAACAATGAGAGGCACGTGTTTGACACTCTAATTCCCCACCAGGAACAATCACCCTGGAACACGCTTCTTTAGGGGAGCGTCATGGTAACACTCTTTGTGTTAGAAACAGGCGTTTACAAAGATCTGACTTTAGTCTTAGAAACCTTTCATCATCATAGAAAACATTTTCAACAAAGGTCCATGAACAATTAAGCAGTTCGTATTCATTCAAACCAAGTGCTTCATTAGCTGTGCAAGAGCTGCGATGCCCCAAATACTGACTCTCCACATGACGTAAGGTAAATTTAGATTTGAATGGACATATAAATATTACACTTTTGTTTTCTGTTAATGCATAAAAAAAATCCAATTTCATTTTGTAAAGCTTTCTGTATTTATCATATCTATATTCTTATATCCGGTGCATAGTTTGCCTGTACTGAATTGCAAGTAAGGCTACATTTATATATAGTGACATGTCTTGTGGGCCTACAGTGAATGGGGACAAAGAGGTCGGTTTGTATAGAAATGCACTGCTAGTCATGGAGGGTCTGTGCAAAGTTTTAATGGCGTTTTGCAACTCTGTGCAGCCTGTCACGAAGCTTAAGTTCATATGCGGTGTCAGATTCATGCACAGCTGTGCGTGTGTTGGTGTGTGCATGCATGTGTGTGTGTGTGTGTGTGTGTGTGTGTGTGTGTGTGTGTGTGTGTGTGCACGCGTGCAGAGCAGGAGGAAGACAAACACCGGCGTGCACGCCCGCTGTTTCCCCGAGCGCCGTGGGAGGGGAGCAGAGCTAGAGGAGCTTACCCAGGCTGAGAGGCACAGCTCCGGGCCCTCCTCGTTAGGAGGCTGTCCGTCAAACCGGGGACCTTGTGAACTTGCCGCGCAGTGTCACGAGTGTGGGAGCCCAGGCGCAGCGGCCCGATGTAGCTCTGGGGCGGGAGTCGGCTCAGAGTCGGGACTCCACACACAGGCCTCATAAGAGAGAGTGTGTCTGCTGATGTGACTTAAAGCCTTTATGTAACATAGAGGACTACGGTAGGCCATGCAGGTATGCGAAAAACACAGGTCGCTTTTAGTGGGGAGAGGGAGAGAGAGAGAGAGAGAGAGAAAGAGAGAGAGAGAGAGAGAGAAAGAAAGAAGTGCAGGGAAGGGTAGAGATGGATGCACACTGCCATCCAGTGGTGCAGGTTGGACCTGCACCTCCTCCAACCACATATCACTTTCATAGTCATAGGTTTAGTCTTACACCGCCACAGTGTTGAGTCTGCCATAAATCTTATTAGACAGAGGTAGCCGTCTCTCTCTGGTTAAAAAATGATTGATTTATTAGACCGTACACATCCTTCAGTTCACACGCTCCATCAAAACAACCCTCACCCGAAAGAAAAGCTATTTTTCATCCAAAATATAGAAAACGTTGAAAAATCTGAAAATAAATGGTAATGCAGGCAACCTGTTCACAGTGACAGGAACATTACGCTCTCATAGAGGCAGAAGGCTTCATGAGGAAACGAAACTGCAGCTCTTCTCGGGTGACGCCATTGTTTCTGCTCTCGCGGACACTGGGCTGGTGGGGGTGGGGTCAGCACCACACGGTTCCTCCCAGCGACACCAGAGGAGCGGCAAGAAAAGAAAAGGAGAACTTTGCGAAAACTTTTATATATTTCACAGTGAAGTTCAATTAGTTTCCTGAGCACCTCATCCAGTGTGTACATCCTGGTTCATCAGCGTGTCTGCTGTATAACTGATTGTCTGACTTTTTAATTCTGTAGTGATGCTATGAAGAAATTATTTGACATCTGTTCCGCTGTAACTCACGCTGAAGGAGCTAATATGATGTTAATACTCGATGTTTGGTGATCATCTGTCCTAATTTCTTCTTTATATATAACACTATATATAACACTAGGTCACTTCACCAAGTTGAAGAAATTCAGCATGAGTAAACCACAATTTAGTTTCAGTAAACAAAAATCTGATGTTGACACAGTATTTAACACCATCCCTGCATCACTATCTTGATGCATTGTGTAGAGAGATTTTCCACCCTGTTAGACCGTTAGATTCATCATATAAAAAATAAAATAATAATAAATATGTATATGAATTTTTGCATTGGGACTTAGCAGATCTCATTTTGTAAATGTAAAATAAGGAGTGGGGTTACTAGACTGTAGAGATCCTTTTCATTTTGAAACTTTACTTATTTGTTTTTTATTATTAGAACAGGTAAGTTTGTCCAGTGTGTCAGATGTAGTTAACCTCTTCACTAAATAGTAACTCCATTTTACACATTGCTGCTTCAGAGATGCTTTTGAAATCAGCTTGGTCCTTTGCTGATGTAAGTAGTTCTCAGACTATGGTAGGCCTAGTGCCAGTGGTACAGTGCAGTGCTCCAGGACTCCACGGATATGCATGCTAGAATGTCTTAACCAACCAGCCAAGCCAACTAAGCATAATAAAGAGACAATCAATAGTGTCAGTGTATTGTTAAACTTAGAAAATGCATAAAGAACAGGGAAACGGGTGGTCAAAGCCTGGTGAATCATTTGCAATCATATAAACAATAACAGTAATCACGATGATGAGTCTTTCCTTTGCATTTCAAAATTGAAATTCACTAGCAGAACCCTCCGCCCAGACGAATGTACACTGTTATTGTGCTGACTACCCAAATTCATGCAACACCTGGAAACTCTAAGAGGAACTGACGAGAGGGGATAAATTCTACACTTTCCAGCTGTCTATTGTCTCAATACTTATTTCTCTAAAAGACATCAATAGTGCAATAATGTAATCGCTTCCTGCAATTTGACATGCTACAGAGTGAAACCAGTGGTCTGAGGTTACCATGGCAGCCTGCATGTGGGCACTGCTGAACACTGGTGGTCACCATAGCACAAACCATTCTTCAATCATATGATAGACAGGGCAACAGGAGTCAAGCCTTTGATACCTTAACCTACAACAGAGCATAAATTCCAGCTTAAATTGCTATATTGGTGAGGAAAGTCCCAGTGAGATACTTCCTCACCGTGCAACCTTTACAAATCCAGCTGTTCTGGTTGATTCCATTTGAAATCTAGTCTAGATTTGTTTAGCCTGAAGTGGTATTTGTTAGTTTGCTTCAAGCAGGTATGCCCTATTTGTCTGTATACAGAACAACACAGTCACATGTGTGTGCCTATTGATCAAGTTGTTCTTAAGCACTTGTTTATAGCACAAGGATAAACCACAAGGATAAACCATGAATACTCATTGTCAGTGTGAGTCTGTTATTAAGCTGCAAACACTATGTTAAAGCAGGTGGGAGTCTATATCCTGAAATTTATTTTAGTTCCATTGTAAAAGCATCCATAAGCAAACCATATGGATTCATACACTTTATATAAAGACCAAACAAACTTTAGAAATATAAACAAATTATCACTTTCCAATGCTTTTACTGACAGACTGCCATGTGAAATGGTCTTACTGTAACTAGCTATAAGTTAGCAGTTAATGCAAAATGGCAATTTGTAATAAACACTTTTTGCTTATAAATTGTGATAAATAATTTTTTTATTATTATATAAATCACTTTATTACATTTACATAGTTACAGAGATGCTACATCCAAGTTTTCTTTCTGTTTCTTTTTAAAAAATGATTAGCCATACATAAATTTTGGCATTAATTTACATAAATTAATGGCTAGGGGCTTTGTTTGACAAACATTTTAGCAGTCTCGATTGTAATGTGGGGATCATAATTATTATTCATCTAGATGACACGGTCCACCCCTGACTCCTCGCTTGACGTTATTGACGTGTGTCCCCCAGTGCACGCTCCCCTGATGCGCCTAGGACCAGTGTCTCCATGTTGTGTTCATTGCTTGTCTTTGTTGAATTAGTCCCATCATGCATGTGGTTGCATTGTTTATCTGTTAGCGCTAATAAATGTTATTGCTTACTTTATAATAAACCTGATTGTGAAACTGCACTCTCGCCTCACACTAGCTGCATCACACTAGCTAATGATGTTCTGTTTGGCCCAAGATAAAAACATACTTTTTTGCTGCACATGAACTGGACAATATTATCTACCAGTAACTAGCAGACACTTTATCTGCACAGGAACTGTGAAATCATTTGTCTTATTTAATAATCATTCTCTTTTAATAATCAACTTCTACATTTTCTTCAGCCATATGGTTTGAGAAAAAAAACAAGAGCAAACATTTTATATTGTTTTAAGGGTAATTGAAAGGTGAGAGTCTGTATACGTGACTGGTGCCTCCCTATTGTTGAAATACACACTTGCAACAGAGATGCAAAGGCCTTTCTGTACAGTTTGTAGTCACAGTACCAAAAGCACACAGTGGAGAAGTTCATCACCACATCAGTGCTGCAGGACAGCTTGCTGTCTTACACACTTCACACTTACTAGTGTGTGTGTGTGTCTGTGTGGTGGGCACGCGCATGCTCATATTTATGGATGAGAGATAGAAAAGTGGAAGTGGTCTGTATAGATTGAGACAGCAGCTATACTACTTTTTTTTTCAAGTATGCTCTTATGCTATCTATTCTTCCTGTCTCTTGTGCTGTCTTTCTGTGTTTTTATGGACATGTGGTTATTCTCCTGCAAATGTTGGCACGAAATCCAACAAACCTGCAGATTTATTTAAACATGGGGATTCCAATTCGCCAATTAATAAACAAAACAGGTTATCAACCAGAGAGGGAAGCAACTGTACCAGTGGAGGGTGAACCAATTAAAAGACGAAAAGATAAAGTACCAGTAGTCATTCATCAACCAGATATAGTTAATCAACCAGAGAGGGCTTAAACAGAGTCAAAATCCAGAAAACAAATTGATTTGTTGACTTGTTGCTGCTGCCTCATCAGCTGCTTTAATTTTTGTGAGCTCAAGTCTTGGACAATAAGGATTCCTGCCTCTCACTCCCTCTGCGCCACTCACGTCATAGAACGTGCAGCCAACTGGGGTAATGCGAGCAGCCCTGACTGGGCCAACCTGCGGCCTGTCTAGATGGTCGCTATTGGACAGCAGAGGCAGGAAATCGGTGAGCTCTGGTTCATGATGGACAGCCTCACCCGCTGCATGCAGAGCCTCTACATGAGTTTTGAGGCCAGGCAGGATAGCACAATGACCCCTCTTGTCTCCGATGCAGTGCGCCGTCACATTGCCATGCATGAGATCAACAGTGGAGATCCTGAAGCTTGCGAGGGGTTCGTGGTGCGGTGCAAACGTTATTTCAGCTTATAGCCCCACCTGCCTGACAAAGCCAAAGTGGCTTTCATCATCTCTTGGCTCACAGGGAGAGCTCACACCTGGGGAGCTTCGCTGTTGATTGACTACCCCAAATTTGTAAGATAATTCAAGGTGGTTTTCCATCATCACTGCTGGGGTAGGGTGTGTGGTCAGGCCCTGTTGTGCCTGTGGCAGGTTTCAACAGCTGCAGCAGAGTACCCATGGAATTTCGGAGGCGAGCCACTGGGACCCACTGGGACCCACTGAAACGATCCAGTGGATCTGGATGACTTCTTTGGAGGTCTGCAGAGAGATACAGGCTGAGCTAGCCTGAAAGCAGGAGACAGCAGTCCTCAATGACACAGTCCATCTTGCTTTCACCTTTGTAACACAAGGTTTGGACACCAGTAAGTTGACAACACCACAGAAGATCAATAAGACAGATCAGACGTACTTGAGGGTTTATTAATTTAATTAATTAATATTTTATCAGACACATGGGAGGATTGGAGGGGTAGCTGCTCACCTACAGAGGCAACACTACAAACAGGGAGCACAGCAATCATACAACCCAGCTACAAAGCCCATTACAAAACCACCCAACCATTTGGTGTGAAAAGGGTTAAAAACATTACAGCTCATCAGAAGTAAACCTCCACAAAACCTGGAATAAACCTGTACTGAACAGCTAGACTCCTCACCCCAGCCAGTGGCCCCAATGCACAAGCTTAAACCCCACTAACTAAATAGAATTACCTTTATTAGCTTTAAAACAATATCAACATACATCAAACACACATTGCCGAATACAAACTACTGCCTGCACTAAGCCACTGGCTAGAATAATTGGTGGCGCACAGTGTCCCAGTACTGGTTGGCCACCCAGTCTGAGACAAACAAAAATCAACTGAAGTAAACACACACACACACACGCACACAACCATGCATCAAATCACACGTTGAAACGGCACCCACTCGTACACTCTCCCAAATCTCAGCAAAACCCAACCACAGAGATCAAGCAAGTCACTGCTAAGTTAACCAAACCCGTCAAACGCCTCAACACACAATCGATACCTCACACACCTCACACAGACACTCCAAAAGAAATCAACCTGTACGCCACCCCCCCCCCCCCCCCCCCCCCCCCTGCACCTCCAACTTCCTGCTTTTAAAGGGGAGCAATCATTTCAGACTGGGCACTTCCTGTCACTCAGCGCCACAGCTCCCCTATTGTCCCAGTCCAGGCATTACACCCACCCTGAACACAGTCCATTCTGTTACACCCACCCTAAACACAGTCCATTCTGTTACACCCACCCTGAACACAGTCCATTCTGTTACACCCACCCTGAACACAGTCCATTCTGTTACACCCACCCTGAACACAGTCCATTCTGTTACACCCACCCTGAACACAGTCCATTCTGTTACACCCACCCTAAACACAGTCCATTCTGTTACACCCACCCTGAACACAGTCCATTCTGTTACACCCACCCTAAACACAGTCCATTCTGTTACACCCACCCTGAACACAGTCCATTCTGTTACACCCACCCTGAACACAGTCCATTCTGTTACACCCACCCTGAACACCGTCCATTCTGTTACACCTTCAAGTGTCTACTGCAGGAGATGCATTGCTCTCTCCATGGGGCTCACCTCCTCATGGGTCCATGCCGCTAGTGGGACCAGCAGCAGCTCCTGAGGTGCCCATGCTGCTGGATGGTGCTGGGGTTCAATGCAGCTGTGGTTCAATGCAAGTGGAATGAACCCAGGAGAAAGGGCAATTTGGGATCCCTGGCTATGTTCATGTGTTCGATGTCAGTGCATATTTCTCACAGGAGTTGTTTTTCTCTTGTCCCAGCATTAGTAGACTCCAGTGCAAGTTGATGGACCTGGGCTTTATCACAACACTGGGAATATGGGGCACTGAGGAAGCAGCTTCTATTCTAATTGTGCACCTGTGGGCCCAAGTACCATTACACATCACTCAGCTAACAGCTGAGCTTCAGCTAACGTCTTCTTCAGCTAAAGTAGAAAGTTGGTGGGGTGAGGCCATGAGATCTGATCACTATAGATCTGAAGATGGTATTTAGCACAACATTCAACCACAATGAGTACATATGGCCTTCAATGATGAGGACTTGGATTAATTTATCATTACTTACATCGATGACATGCTGATCTACTCATGTTTCCTTGACCACCATATGCATGCATACAGTCCTCAGCACTGTCAAGCACAATCCTATTGCAAGCTGGAGTAAGTTTCCTGGGTTAAATGAGAGAGGTCTTTGTGCACATGCACCCTTGCAAGGTGGAGGCCTTAACTGGATGGTCAAAACCCCAGATGTGCCATGAGATTGCTGAGGTTCATAAATTTCTATTAGTGGTTCATCTGGTCCTTTAGGAAGCAGGTCAGGTTCCTTTCTGACCTGCTCTGTGGGCAGACAACAAAGCGCAAGGTGGAGACTGCCTTCCAGGACCTAGAAAATATCCTGGTTGATGCTGTCCCAGCAAGCAGGTAAGGGAGGCAGGCTAAAGCCAATAGTTCATTATTCCCACAGAGTTGGAGGTTGTACGCTATTGGCAGTGAAGCTTGCCTTCAAGGAGAGAAGGCACTGTCCAAGGGAGCGTGACACGCCTTAACAGTGATCACTGACAAGAACCTGGAGAATGTGAAGAGGGGCATGCCTGGGCATCCTGGCAGTGCCACTCCGAGGTGAAGTCCTCCGGTCAGGAGCTGGTCCTCTCTCCTTCCTTTATTGTGGGGATTGTTTGCTGGAACCTGGACAGCAGCATCGAAGCTACCAACACCCATTCTTATTACCCCTTTACCCCGGCTCTATATCCCACTGAAACTCGCTCTGTATACCTCTCAAGGGCACACAGCATCCAGGACTGACACAACTACCGAGTGCATGCTACATCGTAGAAAAAGTTGCCTCCTGTTCGAACTGCGCACACATCAAAATCCCACACATATCACCAGCAAGTCATCTGCTCTCCTACCTTGACCTTGACCTCACCTGATTGTTGACTTTGTAGCAGATCTTTTCATGTTATAGATAAGAGATCAGATCTACCATCGTCCTTGTCATCATAGAGCAGTTCTCCAAAATGTTGTGCTTTATCCCACTACCACTCATGCCCACCACCTGGGAAACAGCTGACCTGCTCTTCCGTCATAATCTCAGGCAGTTCGTGCAGTTGGAAGACTGTCTGTTCTACAGGGGAGTCCAGTTCACCCTGCGAGTACGGCGGGAGCTCCTGGAGAAAAATCAGCATCACGGCGAGCATCACATACGGGTACCATCTCCAGGCCAACAGACAGGTGGAGAGAGTCAACCAAGACCTTGGTAAGTTCCTGCGTCTCTTCTGCCAACAAAATCAATAAATGTGGTACACTTATCTCTCCTAGGCAGAATATGCCTAGATCTCTCTCTACCACACAGGAACAATATTCACTCCCCATGAGTTTGTGCTGGGGTATTATCTGCCTCTGTACCCATGGAGTGTGGACATTGAAGCCTTTAAGAGGAAGGCAGACCGATGGTAAAGAGACGGGCATCACTTCCAACCAGGGAACAAGGTCTGGGTGGCTACAATGAACAGCCAGGTGTGGCCCTCAGGCATGCTGGCTGTTAAATGTGCTCTACTCCCTCCTTAAGCGTGATGTCACAGTGTTGGCTTGCCAGGGAGCAGCTGTGCATTGTTGCCCTTCCACACCTCCGCCCTTAAGCCAGTGAAGGCAAGACCTCTTGATGATGGCATCACCCAGATTAGATCCCCACCCTGTGTATGCTCTACTAAAGATGCATGCTCTACTAATGTTCCTGCTCTACTAACTGTTCCTGCTCGTGTTCCTGTTCCCGCTCGTGTTCCCGTTCGTGTTCCCGCTCGTGTTCCCGTTCGTGTTCCCGCTCGTGTTCCCGCTCGTGTTCCCGCTCGTGTTCCCGTTCGTGTTCCCGCTCGTGTTCCCGTTCGTGTTCCCGTTCGTGTTCCCGCTCGTGTTCCCGTTCGTGTTCCCGCTCGTGTTCCCGCTCGTGTTCCCGCTCGTGTTCCCGTTCGTGTTCCCGCTCGTGTTCCCGTTCGTGTTCCCGTTCGTGTTCCCGCTCGTGTTCCCGTTCGTGTTCCCGCTCGTGTTCCCGCTCGTGTTCCCGCTCGTGTTCCCGCTAGTGTTCCCGCTCGTGTTCCCGCTCGTGTTCCCGTTCGTGTTCCCGTTCGTGTTCCCGCTCGTGTTCCCGTTCGTGTTCCCGCTCGTGTTCCCGCTCGTGTTCCCGTTCGTGTTCCCGTTCGTGTTCCCGCTCGTGTTCCCGTTCGTGTTCCCGCTCGTGTTCCCGCTCGTGTTCCCGTTCGTGTTCCCGCTCGTGTTCCCGTTCGTGTTCCCGTTCGTGTTCCCGCTCGTGTTCCCGCTAGTGTTCCCGCTCATGTTCCCGCTCATGTTCCCGCTCTGTGCATTTCCCACAGCTGAATGTTCAGTGCTTCAAGAAGTTACCAGTGCTGTTAGCTATTGCTGATATCACTGCACTGCACACATCACATTGAACATCAATGACGGATTCATCACAGTGAAGATCAAGAACAGGAAGTATTCCATAAAATGGAATCAGTGACTCATTTTGTTATGTAAATGACATATTTATAGAGATTGTTACGTAAATATTGAGATCTGTGAAATTCATTAAACATTCATGAAATGTACCATTCCAGTCTTTATGGTCAATTTTTAAATAGTTAAACACCTGCTGTTTAATGGACAAAGCAGATGCAAATTGTAGAAAGGTTTCTGTCTGGGCTGTGACTTTAATGTCAAGAAAGCTGCACTTCTAAGTACTCATATGAATATGCCTCTCTGCTACTTCCTCAAACAGGCGGGAAACCAAAAAGAGAGGAAAAAAAGAATGAGCAAGGAAGTGGTAACTTGCAGCACACCCTACGCTGACGGCCCTAGAAAAGTGCAGTGTATTTTTGGTCTTCAGCTTTTAGGAAAACTAAAATAGTTTTAGACTGTTCTTGAAGAAAATGTGACAATATTCAGTGTGTAAGTTTTAGAACTGTAATTGGATTTGATAATATCAAACCTGTTTATTCATAATACAGTGTTACATTGACTGTGTGGTTTCCTCACTCACTTCATTGAAACTTTTGGCAGAATTGGGTTATTTTTAAAATCCGGACAGTTTAGAATGTTAGGACACACAGCACAGCCCACTGATTGGTAAATCTGAAAGGGAAACCCCTCCCCCTCCCCCCCCCCCCTTTCTTTTGCTTTTATACACTAGCCAATGAACATCATGCATGTGAACATAGATACTGATCTTTTTACAATTACCTCATGGTGCTACAAGTTTAACGAGCAACTGCTAATTTTATTATATCAAGATGATTCCTGTGTCAATTGCACAAACTTCCCATTCACTTTAAGATTAAACGTTTCAATTAGCATGGCTTGTATTTGCATGTAGTTGTACTGTATAGAACTATATAGACAATAACATTCACATAAAATGATAAATGTAGGCCAGTAAGTCACTCACACAAGCGGTTCTCTGTAAAGATACATATAAGAGGAGTGTAAGACATAATAGCGTGTCAATATGAGACCATTTGTTTTATAGATGATCTTGAAGCCCTTATTGTTATATAGTTAGAAAGGATGACACAGAAGTACAAGGCGTGAGATTGTGGCGTAGCTGAAAATGCAACTTCCTGTTAAGACGCCCTTAGCGCAGATGAAGGTGAGAGTGTTCCTGTCATTGCTCGCTCTCTCAAGCCTACAGCAAGCTTCAGGACACTGGGGGGGGTAAAACACCCAAGAAACCGTGCCAAGTGATTAGACATCAGAGAAAGCGTAAGTTAAAGAACCTGAACTGTTTAATGACCAAAAAAGCAGGAAAATTAGCCCCCCAAAAAGGGAAAATAGACCAGTTTAACTCTTTGTTTCTGTTTCTACCAGGACTTATGGTGTCTTAGTAGAGGCACTTGTACCCCTGGTAATGGCGAAATTTCTTGGACTAATGTGCTTGATCCTGATAGGATTAGCAAAATGTAAGTACAAAATTTTAATATGAAAATTTTGAATGGAGGCACATTTCAAAGTGGAGACGTTGGAGATTTTGGGGGCTACGTATAGTGACAGGACACTTTTAACCCAGGCTGGTACATATGAGTTTGAACCTTAGTATAACCTTAGTATAACCACACTGGATTTAATCGAATCTTTAATGATTTTTGTTTAGCGATGAGAATGTTATAGTGTGACACTGGCCTTGAAGGGCCTGCTATCCTTAACACAACAGGTCATGAATGTGAATAGTATTTTATGGTTTTCAGGGTTATTATTCTAAAATGTTTCTAATAGGAAACTATTTTATAGAATTCTTAATTTAAGAAATACACGCATTGAATAAAATTATTTTGAAAATCTAAAAAAATACAGAGCAATTTTGTAGGAAGCTATAAATGTGAAATACTGCAACTAGTCCTTATACCAACAAAGGTTATAAAATATACACTGTGTGAATTAATAGATGGAGTGTTTTGAATCTCAGAATATGGAATAGGGAGTTCCTGACACAGGGGTGATTGATGTTTGGGGCAGATGCCCTGAGGACTGTCCTCCGTGGATGGGATTATTGTTTGGTGGTCGTAACCAGAGAATATGGCTCTGGTTGATGGTCTTGGTGTTGATTACCTGGAGAGAGTGCTCTTGGATTGGTGTTTGCCGGTGGGATTGGTGTTTGCCGGTGGGATTGGTGTTTGCTGGTGGGATTGGTGTTTGCCGGTGGGATTGGTGTTTATTGGTGGGATTGGTGTTTGCCGGTGGGATTGGTGTTTGTTGGTGGGGTTGGTGTTTGTTGGTGGGATTGGTGTTTGCTGGTGGGATTGGTGTTTGCCGGTGGGATTGGTGTTTGTTGGTGGGGTTGGTGTTTGCTGGTGGGATTGGTGTTTGCTGGTGGGATTGGTGTTTGCCGGTGGGATTGGTGTTTGCCGGTGGGATTGGTGTTTGTTGGTGGGGTTGGTGTTTGTTGGTGGGGTTTGGGTGTGTCCCTGAACGCTGCTCCACGCTGGCTCTGCAGTGGTGCACTTATGCACGATGGTAGCTTGAACAGTTTTGCTCTCTGTTTGCTGTTAGCATCTCAGCCTGATCTTCCCTTCCACATTCTGCTTCACTGTAACCCAGTGGGTAATGGGTAAAGTCCATGTGAATGAATCTTACAGTGCTAATCCTCAGTGTAGTCAGGGTTTCTTTTGAACGCTATTTTTTTTAGCATGTTCTTTTTTTTAGTGAATCGTGGGCTCATGCCACTTCCTTGTTCCAGTTTGCACTGGTGTCTCTTCCTCACAAGCGTGAGCTGACAAGTTTCCACAGTGCTACAAGGATTAAAGAAGTTTAAACATTAAAGACATGGTGAAAATAAGCAGTCCCCACTACACCTTTCAAAAGACTAAACTGTAGATGCGTTTACACTGTACGTAGACAATACCAGGTAAAGCAAAGGAGGAGATGAGCAGAAGGCCTACAATAGGAAGTGTTTGAGTCATGTGCTTACATCAGAAAAGTAGACCATTTAATCATCTAATTAACATTATGGACATTACAATCATCACAGAGGTATTACAGATAACATCGCTGCTGGTCTTTTGAGAAGTGTTCTCATTTTAAAGCTTCCATACCTGTGCCTAGTGTGTTATCATCACTTTTGTCTTCTTAATGTACGAAGAGGCCATACCAGGTTACAGAGGTGTTAAACATAAATACTGTACATATTAATAAATAGTATTTCAAATTAATTACATCTAATTACAAATATAAGAGTGTAAAATATAATTTTCTGGTCAGATTAGCAACCCTGTTATAAAGTATACAATGAAATGGCTGCCTCTTATAATCAGTAAGAAACACTAGACATGAATACACATGTTAACACGAACAACCAGTTCATTTAATTGTTTTCCAAAACATTAAAAACATAAAGACACGATAGTGATTTTAAAGTTGTTTATACTGTTACAGTTGAGTAAAAATTGAGTTTCATGCAGAAAGCTCTATTCAAAAACCATTTAAAAATTTATTTCAATTTTAATTCATTTTGTGATAAATTTAGGCTACATTTCTACTGATCCAAATCTTATTATTTACAGAGGTAAATTAGTGATCACTCACGGAGGATATCAATGTTCGAACCTAATCCCATGAAAAATTAATAGGAATTGTAATGAGTCTGAGGGAGTTCATTTGAACTGAAAGCACATTTAGTCATAAAAAGACAATATTTCTGCTCTTTCTCAATCCAACCATTTGAAATTTTTTTACTCATTTTGACTCAGTTCATACACATTTGTAATCATGAGACCATGTTGCATGTCAATATGCACTTATGAAATCCAATATTTATTTATTGCTGAAAACTAAACTAATTAATAATACTGATTTACATATTATTTAAACTTCCATAATAATTTAAACTACATGTTTAAAATATTCTACCAAAAAACATGTAACATGCCAAATAATGTATCTCGATGCTGTCTGTACCTGAACTATGCCAGTTACATGAGCTGAACCCCCTCCTGCACTGCACAGGGGATCAGCCCCAAGTAATCGACATTCCACCCCAAGTATTTTGCCCTGATTGTGATTTGGTTTGAAGAACTCATTTGCAGATGTAATTAAACTATAAATATAATACACTGTATGTGCCATCATGTGAAAAAATTGTCAAAAAGGGATGTAAAAGAGGGCGGGTAGTTTTAAAAGAGGGAGGGTTTATATCTCTTTTATATATTTTTTTACTTTGGGAGATAGCATCCCCTCTCATCCCCTCATATCCCCTCTCAAATCAAGTCCTGGTTATCAGGAAATATCCAGTGAATGTTTAACATGTCCAGTAAATATTCCTTACTCCCTACTTAATGTCAATATTGACCAATAGTGCAGCCTTATCAAATTACTGATTAGTGAATCCATGGTTCTACTCAGGTAATAGCTGATGATAAAACTTCTGGATGTCATTTATTTTATGTATAAAAAGGCCCTTTTTAACCCTTTCTCTCAAAAGGCTTTTGCCATTGCAGTATCTTTTTCAAAGCAACTGAATGTCATTTAAACTCTGATATAACCACAGTTTTAAATTTCTGTCATGAAAATTCCCATGTAAAAATGTTTTATATGAATACATTATATATTTTCTCACTTTTTCAAAATGTATATCATAAAGCCATGTATGGTAAGGTAATAAGTAGGCATTGCACGCAGTGTATCATGTTCCATTAAGTGGGTGGACTTTCTAAAACTATTCTTGCAGAATGTGTGTGTAGCTCAAGCTGTGAACTGAGTTGAGCAAAACCACATCCGGGATAAAGAAAAAGACTGAAAATGTGTTCTTGCACTGAGAGTCTGGTGTGATCTCACCAGCCCCATAGACTCCAAATACAAAAATTGGCTGCTTTCTTAAACATACTTAGCCATACTTATTAAACTAATGGTTAATAGAATGTGGTAGAATGAGGAGAAAACAGATGATTATAGTACACTGTTATCATCTGGCATTTTGAATGTAAAACACATTCAAATATGTATTATATGTAAATATCTGGAAAGTGTATTCCTTCTGTTGTAGACAGTTTTGGCCCAGATGAATAAGGCCTAAATAAGCAGTGGACACACTGGTGGAACACACTGTGTATGTGGACGTATGTTCAAAATTAATTGAAGCTTAACTTTGCATGAAGCAAAACAAAAGGAAAGAAACCAAAGTGCATGTGAGTGGGGATGGGGCAGGGTTTAGCCATCACACAGGAAGCTGTGGTTAAAAAAACTGAAATAGCTTTTGTGTGCCGAGTCGCTATGGCAACTAAGATATGCCCCATATAGGCTGCTGTTAATGGAGTCAACCATTTTATGAAACATTCTTTTATATTTCTGAGAAAACATTAAATGGACAGGAATATGGTCAAAGAAAATTACTCGTTTGGTGTTCAAAGCACTGAGGATGTAAAACATTGTTCACGAATGGCGTCTTGTGCTCAACTGTTCACTAATACGAAACTCCTTCTGTTTCCACAGGTTCAGGAGAAGGTAAGATACTGCAATAATTCTGACATACTAATACTGTTCACTTTGTGTGCTCACAGTGGAGAGAAAAGCAAACTGCTGCTGATTAGATTGATGTTGGATTAATTTAACATGATTCTTCATGATTCTCCACTCACCACCTCACAACACACAGTTGTATCCATGGATGTATGTATCCATATCAATGTCTTTCTGGACATAGTTTATCAGACTATAAAAGCTTGTTCACATGTGTTTTACATGAGCACATATCAGCAAAAATCTACTATTTTGTCTGAATAGTGATATAAGGGCAAACGCTGCTGATTAGATTGATGTTGGACTCTGTAATGCTCATGATCTTGTCACACAGGTGACTCCTTAACCACACATCCTGCTACCACTACTCCTGCCCCTGCTTCCACACATCCACCCTCAAACAGCACTCTCAACACCCCTGCTGGTACAGGTAACCCTGACTCCACTCATCATACCTGTCACTCTTTATCACTCCTGCACTCTTCAAAATCCCACCTCTACTCAACATCACACCAGCATTCAACACTTTACTCTGGGCTCAGTCGCTATTAGAACACAAAATTATCAGACATTTTCCTTCCTACAAATTCACCTTGTATGGTCAAAATCCAGGTGTAAAGGTATGATGTGTTTTACTGCACAGTATCAGAGTTTTATCTAAAAATGAATATAAATTATTTCAATTATCGTTTTTTCTTTGATTGAGCTTGTTTGTTTATTAATTATTGCATTAATAACAGTGAATGGCCTCCAAATGTATTAGCATTATTAAGCCAAATCTTTGTTGTATCCTCAAGTATACAGTAGTGTCAACATCTTTCCTCCACTCAGCTCACACCAACACCTTCATGTAGCTCCATCTGGAGCAGAAAAGCAGCAATGTTACAACCATAATAGCAATAACAACAAACAGAAATCAGCAAAACAGAAATGCCAAACCAGATTATTTGACCTCTTTCTGAATTTTTACTCCATTTACCTCCATGCAATTTGTACTTCCAGAGTATGAAAACTCTTGCTTCTTTCAGCCACAGAGAATAAAACACGCTCATCCACACACCTCTGCACATCAACACCAACATTCACTTGCACGTGATGATCTCTTATAGCTGGTAGTTAAGGATGGTAAACCTAACTCTGAATCATACAGCCAAAATGTTCAAGGATTGTTGCTTCTTGTAGTCACCTGATGCTGTAGCAGGCAGTGATCTCTTATGGTGCAGAATGTCTAGTGAAGTTGTGGTGATCATGAGCTCTTTAGGGACACAATTTATTAGACTACAAGCTCTCAACCACATGTGATTTACATGTAGATGGATCAGTGAAAATAGGGTTTGACATTGCAGATCTATTTTGTCATAGAAATAATAGATTTGAACAAAGATTTTATACAGATTATCGCTTTCCTGTTGTTTTCTGGATGTAGATTAGTAGGATATGAGCTGGAAAATAAATTTAACATGATTCTTCTGGTCATAGACACAATTGCAACCAAACTTTCTCCACTCACCACCTCACAACACACAGTTGTATCCATGGATAAATCAGGAAATCAGACTACATCCTTTACTCCATCTAATACCTTACAATCACTGCGTACATCAACAAACATGAGTGTTTCACCTGGTAATTTCACACACATGCCAAACATTTTTAGTTTTCATCCAAACAACAAGATTTGCCCTCTAAACCTAGAATGGTGGCCATTTTGACTGCCAAAGTCAAAACACACACACACACACAATGTCCTTCTGGACATAGTTTATCAGACTGTAAGAGCTTGTTCACATGTGTTTTACATGCGCACATATCAGCAACAATCTACTATTTTGTCTGAATAGTAATACAAGAGCAAACGCTGCTGATTAGATTGATGTTGGACTCTGTAATGCTCATGATCTTGTCACACAGGTGACCCCTCAAGTACGGCCCCTGCTTCCACACATCCACCCTCAAACAGCACTCCCAACATCCCTGCCGGTACAGGTAACCCTGACTCCACTCATCATACCTGCCACTCTTTATCACTCCTGCACTCTTCAAACTCCCACCTCTACTCAACATCACACCAGCATTCAACACTTTACTCTGGGCTCAGTCGCTATTAGAACACAAAATTATCAGACATTTTCCTTCCTACATATTCACCTTGTATGGTCCACATTCAGGTGTAAAGGTATGATGTGCTATACAGCTCAGTATCAGACAGTTTTATCTAAAAAATGAATATTAACTATTTCAATTATCTTTTTTTCTTTGATTGAGCTTTGTTTGTTTATTGATAATTGCATTAATAACAGTGAATGGCCTTCAAATGTATTAGCATTATTAAGCCAAATCTTTGTTGTATGCTCAAGTATACAGTAGTGTCAACATCTTTCCTCCACTCAGCTCACACCAACACCTTCATGTAGCTCCATCTGGAGCAGAAAAGCAGCAATGTTACAACCATAATAGCAATAACAACAAACAGAAATCAGCAAAACAGAAATGCCAAACCAGATTATTTGACCTCTTTCTGAATTTTTACTCCATTTACCTCCATGCAATTTGTACTTCCAGAGTATGAAAACTCTTGCTTCTTTCAGCCACAGAGAATAAAACACGCTCATCCACACACCTCTGCACATCAACACCAACATTCACTTGCACGTGATGATCTCTTATAGCTGGTAGTTAAGGATGGTAAACCTAACTCTGAATCATACAGCCAAAACGTTAAACGATTGTTGCTTCTTGTAGTCACCTGATGCTGTAGCAGGCAGTGATCTCTTATGGTGCAGAATGTCTAGTGAAGTTGTGGTGATCATGAGCTCTTTAGGGACACAATTTATTAGACTACAAGCTCTCAACCACATGTGATTTACATGTAGATGGATCAGTGAAAATAGGGTTTGACATTGCAGATCTATTTTGTCATAGAAATAATAGATTTGAACAAAGATTTTATACAGATTATCGCTTTCCTGTTGTTTTCTGGATGTAGATTAGTAGGATATGAGCTGGAAAATAAATTTAACATGATTCTTCTGGTCATAGACACAATTGCAACCAAACTTTCTCCACTCACCACCTCACAACACACAGTTGTATCCATGGATAAATCAGGAAATCAGACTACATCCTTTACTCCATCTAATACCTTACAATCACTGCGTACATCAACAAACATGAGTGTTTCACCTGGTAATTTCACACACATGACAAACATTTTAAGTTTTCATCCAAATAACAAGATTTGCCCTCTAAACCTAGAATGGTGGCCATTTTGACTGCCAAAGTCAAAACACACACACACACACACACACACACACACACACACACACACACACACACACACACACACACACACACACACACACACACACACACACAATGTCCTTCTGGACATAGTTTATCAGACTATAAGAGCTTGTTCACATGTGTTTTACATGAGCACATATCAGCAAAAATCTACTATTTTGTCTGAATAGTGATACAAGGGCAAACGCTGCTGATTAGATTGATGTTGGACTCTGTAATGCTCATGATCTTGTCACACAGGTGACCCCTCAAGTACGGCCCCTGCTTCCACACATCCACCCTCAAACAGCACTCCCAACACCCCTGTCGGTACAGGTAACCCTGACTCCACTCATCATACCTGCCACTCTTTATCACTCCTGCACTCTTCAAACTCCCACCTCTACTCAACATCACACCAGCATTCAACACTTTACTCTGGGCTCAGTCGCTATTAGAACACAAAATTATCAGACATTTTCCTTCCTACATATTCACCTTGTATGGTCCACATTCAGGTGTAAAGGTATGATGTGCTATACAGCTCAGTATCAGACAGTTTTATCTAAAAAATGAATATTAACTATTTCAATTATCTTTTTTTCTTTGATTGAGCTTTGTTTGTTTATTGATAATTGCATTAATAACAGTGAATGGCCTTCAAATGTATTAGCATTATTAAGCCAAATCTTTGTTGTATGCTCAAGTATACAGTAGTGTCAACATCTTTCCTCCACTCAGCTCACACCAACACCTTCATGTAGCTCCATCTGGAGCAGATAAGCAGCAATGTTACAACCATAATTGCAATAACAACAAACAGAAATCAGCAAAACAGAAATGCCAAACCAGATTATTTGACCTCTTTCTGAATTTTTACTCCATTTACCTCCATGCAATTTGTACTTCCAGAGTATGAAAACTCTTGCTTCTTTCAGCCACAGAGAATAAAACACGCTCATCCACACACCTCTGCACATCAACACCAACATTCACTTGCACGTGATGATCTCTTATAGCTGGTAGTTAAGGATGGTAAACCTAACTCTGAATCATACAGCCAAAATGTTCAAGGATTGTTGCTTCTTGTAGTCACCTGATGCTGTAGCAGGCAGTGATCTCTTATGGTGCAGAATGTCTAGTGAAGTTGTGGTGATCATGAGCTCTTTAGGGACACAATTTATTAGACTACAAGCTCTCAACCACATGTGATTTACATGTAGATGGATCAGTGAAAATAGGGTTTGACATTGCAGATCTATTTTGTCATAGAAATAATAGATTTGAACAAAGATTTTATACAGATTATCGCTTTCCTGTTGTTTTCTGGATGTAGATTAGTAGGATATGAGCTGGAAAATAAATTTAACATGATTCTTCTGGTCATAGACACAATTGCAACCAAACTTTCTCCACTCACCACCTCACAACACACAGTTGTATCCATGGATAAATCAGGAAATCAGACTACATCCTTTACTCCATCTAATACCTTACAATCACTGCGTACATCAACAAACATGAGTGTTTCACCTGGTAATTTCACACACATGCCAAACATTTTTAGTTTTCATCCAAACAACAAGATTTGCCCTCTAAACCTAGAATGGTGGCCATTTTGACTGCCAAAGTCAAAACACACACACACACACACACACACACAATGTCCTTCTGGACATAGTTTATCAGACTGTAAGAGCTTGTTCACATGTGTTTTACATGCGCACATATCAGCAACAATCTACTATTTTGTCTGAATAGTAATACAAGAGCAAACGCTGCTGATTAGATTGATGTTGGACTCTGTAATGCTCATGATCTTGTCACACAGGTGACCCCTCAAGTACGGCCCCTGCTTCCACACATCCACCCTCAAACAGCACTCCCAACATCCCTGCCGGTACAGGTAACCCTGACTCCACTCATCATACCTGCCACTCTTTATCACTCCTGCACTCTTCAAACTCCCACCTCTACTCAACATCACACCAGCATTCAACACTTTACTCTGGGCTCAGTCGCTATTAGAACACAAAATTATCAGACATTTTCCTTCCTACATATTCACCTTGTATGGTCCACATTCAGGTGTAAAGGTATGATGTGCTATACAGCTCAGTATCAGACAGTTTTATCTAAAAAATGAATATTAACTATTTCAATTATCTTTTTTTCTTTGATTGAGCTTTGTTTGTTTATTGATAATTGCATTAATAACAGTGAATGGCCTTCAAATGTATTAGCATTATTAAGCCAAATCTTTGTTGTATGCTCAAGTATACAGTAGTGTCAACATCTTTCCTCCACTCAGCTCACACCAACACCTTCATGTAGCTCCATCTGGAGCAGAAAAGCAGCAATGTTACAACCATAATAGCAATAACAACAAACAGAAATCAGCAAAACAGAAATGCCAAACCAGATTATTTGACCTCTTTCTGAATTTTTACTCCATTTACCTCCATGCAATTTGTACTTCCAGAGTATGAAAACTCTTGCTTCTTTCAGCCACAGAGAATAAAACACGCTCATCCACACACCTCTGCACATCAACACCAACATTCACTTGCACGTGATGATCTCTTATAGCTGGTAGTTAAGGATGGTAAACCTAACTCTGAATCATACAGCCAAAACGTTAAACGATTGTTGCTTCTTGTAGTCACCTGATGCTGTAGCAGGCAGTGATCTCTTATGGTGCAGAATGTCTAGTGAAGTTGTGGTGATCATGAGCTCTTTAGGGACACAATTTATTAGACTACAAGCTCTCAACCACATGTGATTTACATGTAGATGGATCAGTGAAAATAGGGTTTGACATTGCAGATCTATTTTGTCATAGAAATAATAGATTTGAACAAAGATTTTATACAGATTATCGCTTTCCTGTTGTTTTCTGGATGTAGATTAGTAGGATATGAGCTGGAAAATAAATTTAACATGATTCTTCTGGTCATAGACACAATTGCAACCAAACTTTCTCCACTCACCACCTCACAACACACAGTTGTATCCATGGATAAATCAGGAAATCAGACTACATCCTTTACTCCATCTAATACCTTACAATCACTGCGTACATCAACAAACATGAGTGTTTCACCTGGTAATTTCACACACATGACAAACATTTTAAGTTTTCATCCAAATAACAAGATTTGCCCTCTAAACCTAGAATGGTGGCCATTTTGACTGCCAAAGTCAAACACACACACACACACACACACACACACACACACACACACACACACACACACACACACACACACACACACACACACACACACACACACACACACACACACACACAATGTCCTTCTGGACATAGTTTATCAGACTATAAGAGCTTGTTCACATGTGTTTTACATGAGCACATATCAGCAAAAATCTACTATTTTGTCTGAATAGTGATACAAGGGCAAACGCTGCTGATTAGATTGATGTTGGACTCTGTAATGCTCATGATCTTGTCACACAGGTGACCCCTCAAGTACGGCCCCTGCTTCCACACATCCACCCTCAAACAGCACTCCCAACACCCCTGTCGGTACAGGTAACCCTGACTCCACTCATCATACCTGCCACTCTTTATCACTCCTGCACTCTTCAAACTCCCACCTCTACTCAACATCACACCAGCATTCAACACTTTACTCTGGGCTCAGTCGCTATTAGAACACAAAATTATCAGACATTTTCCTTCCTACATATTCACCTTGTATGGTCCACATTCAGGTGTAAAGGTATGATGTGCTATACAGCTCAGTATCAGACAGTTTTATCTAAAAAATGAATATTAACTATTTCAATTATCTTTTTTTCTTTGATTGAGCTTTGTTTGTTTATTGATAATTGCATTAATAACAGTGAATGGCCTTCAAATGTATTAGCATTATTAAGCCAAATCTTTGTTGTATGCTCAAGTATACAGTAGTGTCAACATCTTTCCTCCACTCAGCTCACACCAACACCTTCATGTAGCTCCATCTGGAGCAGATAAGCAGCAATGTTACAACCATAATTGCAATAACAACAAACAGAAATCAGCAAAACAGAAATGCCAAACCAGATTATTTGACCTCTTTCTGAATTTTTACTCCATTTACCTCCATGCAATTTGTACTTCCAGAGTATGAAAACTCTTGCTTCTTTCAGCCACAGAGAATAAAACACGCTCATCCACACACCTCTGCACATCAACACCAACATTCACTTGCACGTGATGATCTCTTATAGCTGGTAGTTAAGGATGGTAAACCTAACTCTGAATCATACAGCCAAAATGTTCAAGGATTGTTGCTTCTTGTAGTCACCTGATGCTGTAGCAGGCAGTGATCTCTTATGGTGCAGAATGACTAGTGAAGTTGTGGTGACCATGAGCTCTTTAGGGACACAATTAATTAGACTACAAGCTCTCAACCACATGTGATTTGCATGTAGATGGATAATTGAAAATGGGGTTTGACATTGCAGATCTATTTTGTCATAGAAATAATAGATTTGAACAAAGATTTTATACAGATTATTGCTTTCCTGTGGTTGTCTGGATGTAGATTAGTAGGATATGAGCTGGAAAATTAATTTAACATGATTCTTCTGGTCATAGACACAATTGCAACCAACCTTTCTCCACTCACCACCTCACAACACACAGTTGTATCCATGGATAAAACAGGAAATCAGACTACATCCTTTACTCCATCTAATACCTTACAATCACTGCGTACATCAACAAACATGAGTGTTTCACCTGGTAATTTCACACACATGCCAAACATTTTTAGTTTTCATCCAAACAACAAGATTTGCCCTCTAAACCTAGAATGGTGGCCATTTTGACTGCCAAAGTCAAAACACACACACACACACACACACACACACAATGTCCTTCTGGACATAGTTTATCAGACTGTAAGAGCTTGTTCACATGTGTTTTACATGCGCACATATCAGCAACAATCTACTATTTTGTCTGAATAGTAATACAAGAGCAAACGCTGCTGATTAGATTGATGTTGGACTCTGTAATGCTCATGATCTTGTCACACAGGTGACCCCTCAAGTACGGCCCCTGCTTCCACACATCCACCCTCAAACAGCACTCCCAACACCCCTGTCGGTACAGGTAACCCTGACTCCACTCATCATACCTGCCACTCTTTATCACTCCTGCACTCTTCAAACTCCCACCTCTACTCAACATCACACCAGCATTCAACACTTTACTCTGGGCTCAGTCGCTATTAGAACACAAAATTATCAGACATTTTCCTTCCTACATATTCACCTTGTATGGTCCACATTCAGGTGTAAAGGTATGATGTGCTATACAGCTCAGTATCAGACAGTTTTATCTAAAAAATGAATATTAACTATTTCAATTATCTTTTTTTCTTTGATTGAGCTTTGTTTGTTTATTGATAATTGCATTAATAACAGTGAATGGCCTTCAAATGTATTAGCATTATTAAGCCAAATCTTTGTTGTATGCTCAAGTATACAGTAGTGTCAACATCTTTCCTCCACTCAGCTCACACCAACACCTTCATGTAGCTCCATCTGGAGCAGATAAGCAGCAATGTTACAACCATAATTGCAATAACAACAAACAGAAATCAGCAAAACAGAAATGCCAAACCAGATTATTTGACCTCTTTCTGAATTTTTACTCCATTTACCTCCATGCAATTTGTACTTCCAGAGTATGAAAACTCTTGCTTCTTTCAGCCACAGAGAATAAAACACGCTCATCCACACACCTCTGCACATCAACACCAACATTCACTTGCACGTGATGATCTCTTATAGCTGGTAGTTAAGGATGGTAAACCTAACTCTGAATCATACAGCCAAAACGTTCAAGGATTGTTGCTTCTTGTAGTCACCTGATGCTGTAGCAGGCAGTGATCTCTTATGGTGCAGAATGACTAGTGAAGTTGTGGTGACCATGAGCTCTTTAGGGACACAATTAATTAGACTACAAGCTCTCAACCACATGTGATTTGCATGTAGATGGATAATTGAAAATGGGGTTTGACATTGCAGATCTATTTTGTCATAGAAATAATAGATTTGAACAAAGATTTTATACAGATTATCGCTTTCCTGTTGTTTTCTGGATGTAGATTAGTAGGATATGAGCTGGAAAATAAATTTAACATGATTCTTCTGGTCATAGACACAATTGCAACCAAACTTTCTCCACTCACCACCTCACAACACACAGTTGTATCCATGGATAAAACAGGAAATCAGACTACATCCTTTACTCCATCTAATACCTTACAATCACTGCGTACATCAACAAACATGAATGTTTCACCTGGTAATTTCACACACATGCCAAACATTTTTAGTTTTCATCCAAATAACAAGATTTGCCCTCTAAACCTAGAATGGTGGCCATTTTGACTGCCAAAGTCAAAACACACACACACACACACACACACACACACACACACACACACACACACACACACACACACACACACACACACACACACACACACACACACACACAATGTCCTTCTGGACATAGTTTATCAGACTATAAGAGCTTGTTCACATGTGTTTTACATGAGCACATATCAGCAAAAATCTACTATTTTGTCTGAATAGTGATACAAGGGCAAACGCTGCTGATTAGATTGATGTTGGACTCTGTAATGCTCATGATCTTGTCACACAGGTGACTCCTTAACCACACATCCTGCTACCACTACTCCTGCCCCTGCTTCCACACATCCACCCTCAAACAGCACTCCCAACACCCCTGTCGGTACAGGTAACCCTGACTCCACTCATCATACCTGCCACTCTTTATCACTCCTGCACTCTTCAAACTCCCACCTCTACTCAACATCACACCAGCATTCAACACTTTACTCTGGGCTCAGTCGCTATTAGAACACAAAATTATCAGACATTTTCCTTCCTACATATTCACCTTGTATGGTCCACATTCAGGTGTAAAGGTATGATGTGCTATACAGCTCAGTATCAGACAGTTTTATCTAAAAAATGAATATTAACTATTTCAATTATCTTTTTTTCTTTGATTGAGCTTTGTTTGTTTATTGATAATTGCATTAATAACAGTGAAGGGCCCCCACATGTATTAGCATTTTTAAGCCCAATCTTTGTTGTATGGTGACTGAAGTAAAAAAGAATGACCACACATCTGAATCCACGTCTCTTAGATATAAGACTGATACATTCAGAACGAATGACTAATTCATTTAGATAACTAAATACACTAATAATGCAGGATTTACAGCATATTTTAGATCATTGTCAACAACAAAATAACAAATGTCACAACAGATCCCGCGTGTTGGTGTAGTGTAAAGAATAATTTGTGCATATGGCACGACAAAACAAACAAACAAACAGACAACAATAATACCAATAACAACAAACAGAAATCAGCAAAACAGAAATGCCAAACCAGATTATTTGACGTCTTTCTGAATTTTTACAATTTTGATTTCTAGAGTATGAAAACTCTTGCTTCTTTCAGCCACAGAGAATAAAACACGCTCATCCACACACCTCTGCACATCAACACCAACATTCACTTGCACGTGATGATCTCTTATAGCTGGTAGTTAAGGATGGTAAACCTAACTCTGAATCATACAGCCAAAACGTTCAAGGATTGTTGCTTCTTGTAGTCACCTGATGCTGTAGCAGGCAGTGATCTCTTATGGTGCAGAATGACTAGTGAAGTTGTGGTGACCATGAGCTCTTTAGGGACACAATTAATTAGACTACAAGCTCTCAACCACATGTGATTTGCATGTAGATGGATAATTGAAAATGGGGTTTGACATTGCAGATCTATTTTGTCATAGAAATAATAGATTTGAACAAAGATTTTATACAGATTATCGCTTTCCTGTTGTTTTCTGGATGTAGATTAGTAGGATATGAGCTGGAAAATAAATTTAACATGATTCTTCTGGTCATAGACACAATTGCAACCAAACTTTCTCCACTCACCACCTCACAACACACAGTTGTATCCATGGATAAAACAGGAAATCAGACTACATCCTTTACTCCATCTAATACCTTACAATCACTGCGTACATCAACAAACATGAATGTTTCACCTGGTAATTTCACACACATGCCAAACATTTTTAGTTTTCATCCAAATAACAAGATTTGCCCTCTAAACCTAGAATGGTGGCCATTTTGACTGCCAAAGTCAAAACACACACACACACACACACACACACACACACACACACACACACACACACACACACACACACACACACACACACACACACACACACACACACAATGTCCTTCTGGACATAGTTTATCAGACTATAAGAGCTTGTTCACATGTGTTTTACATGAGCACATATCAGCAAAAATCTACTATTTTGTCTGAATAGTGATACAAGGGCAAACGCTGCTGATTAGATTGATGTTGGACTCTGTAATGCTCATGATCTTGTCACACAGGTGACTCCTTAACCACACATCCTGCTACCACTACTCCTGCCCCTGCTTCCACACATCCACCCTCAAACAGCACTCCCAACACCCCTGTCGGTACAGGTAACCCTGACTCCACTCATCATACCTGCCACTCTTTATCACTCCTGCACTCTTCAAACTCCCACCTCTACTCAACATCACACCAGCATTCAACACTTTACTCTGGGCTCAGTCGCTATTAGAACACAAAATTATCAGACATTTTCCTTCCTACATATTCACCTTGTATGGTCCACATTCAGGTGTAAAGGTATGATGTGCTATACAGCTCAGTATCAGACAGTTTTATCTAAAAAATGAATATTAACTATTTCAATTATCTTTTTTTCTTTGATTGAGCTTTGTTTGTTTATTGATAATTGCATTAATAACAGTGAAGGGCCCCCACATGTATTAGCATTTTTAAGCCCAATCTTTGTTGTATGGTGACTGAAGTAAAAAAGAATGACCACACATCTGAATCCACGTCTCTTAGATATAAGACTGATACATTCAGAACGAATGACTAATTCCTTTAGATAACTAAATACACTAATAATGCAGGATTTACAGCATATTTTAGATCATTGTCAACAACAAAATAACAAATGTCACAACAGATCCCGTGTGTTGGTGTAGTGTAAAGAATAATTTGTGCATATGGCACGACAAAACAAACAAACAAACAAACAAACAAACACAAACAAACAAACAGACAACAATAATACCAATAACAACAAACAGAAATCAGCAAAACAGAAATGCCAAACCAGATTATTTGACGTCTTTCTGAATTTTTACAATTTTGATTTCTAGAGTATGAAAACTCTTGCTTCTTTCAGCCACAGAGAATAAAACACGCTCATCCACACACCTCTGCACATCAACACCAACATTCACTTGCACGTGATGATCTCTTATAGCTGGTAGTTAAGGATGGTAAACCTAACTCTGAATCATACAGCCAAAACGTTCAAGGATTGTTGCTTCTTGTAGTCACCTGATGCTGTAGCAGGCAGTGATCTCTTATGGTGCAGAATGACTAGTGAAGTTGTGGTGATCATGAGCTCTTTAGGGACACAATTAATTAGACTACAAGCTCTCAACCACGTGATTTGCATGTAGATGGATCAGTGGAAATAGGGTTTGACATTGCAGATCTATTTTGTCATAGAAATAATAGATTTGAACAAAGATTTTATACAGATTATTGCTTTCCTGTGGTTGTCTGGATGTAGATTAGTAGGATATGAGCTGGAAAATTAATTTAACATGATTCTTCTGGTCATAGACACAATTGCAACCAACCTTTCTCCACTCACCACCTCACAACACACAGTTGTATCCATGGATAAAACAGGAAATCAGACTACATCCTTTACTCCATCTAATACCTTACAATCACTGCGTACATCAACAAACATGAGTGTTTCACCTGGTAATTTCACACACATGCCAAACATTTTTAGTTTTCATCCAAACAACAAGATTTGCCCTCTAAACCTAGAATGGTGGCCATTTTGACTGCCAAAGTCAAAACACACACACACACACACACACACAATGTCCTTCTGGACATAGTTTATCAGACTATAAGAGCTTGTTCACATGTGTTTTACATGCGCACATATCAGCAACAATCTACTATTTTGTCTGAATAGTAATACAAGAGCAAACGCTGCTGATTAGATTGATGTTGGACTCTGTAATGCTCATGATCTTGTCACACAGGTGACCCCTCAAGTACGGCCCCTGCTTCCACACATCCACCCTCAAACAGCACTCCCAACATCCCTGCCGGTACAGGTAACCCTGACTCCACTCATCATACCTGCCACTCTTTATCACTCCTGCACTCTTCAAACTCCCACCTCTACTCAACATCACACCAGCATTCAACACTTTACTCTGGGCTCAGTCGCTATTAGAACACAAAATTATCAGACATTTTCCTTCCTACATATTCACCTTGTATGGTCCACATTCAGGTGTAAAGGTATGATGTGCTATACAGCTCAGTATCAGACAGTTTTATCTAAAAAATGAATATTAACTATTTCAATTATCTTTTTTTCTTTGATTGAGCTTTGTTTGTTTATTGATAATTGCATTAATAACAGTGAATGGCCTTCAAATGTATTAGCATTATTAAGCCAAATCTTTGTTGTATGCTCAAGTATACAGTAGTGTCAACATCTTTCCTCCACTCAGCTCACACCAACACCTTCATGTAGCTCCATCTGGAGCAGAAAAGCAGCAATGTTACAACCATAATAGCAATAACAACAAACAGAAATCAGCAAAACAGAAATGCCAAACCAGATTATTTGACCTCTTTCTGAATTTTTACTCCATTTACCTCCATGCAATTTGTACTTCCAGAGTATGAAAACTCTTGCTTCTTTCAGCCACAGAGAATAAAACACGCTCATCCACACACCTCTGCACATCAACACCAACATTCACTTGCACGTGATGATCTCTTATAGCTGGTAGTTAAGGATGGTAAACCTAACTCTGAATCATACAGCCAAAATGTTCAAGGATTGTTGCTTCTTGTAGTCACCTGATGCTGTAGCAGGCAGTGATCTCTTATGGTGCAGAATGACTAGTGAAGTTGTGGTGACCATGAGCTCTTTAGGGACACAATTAATTAGACTACAAGCTCTCAACCACATGTGATTTGCATGTAGATGGATAATTGAAAATGGGGTTTGACATTGCAGATCTATTTTGTCATAGAAATAATAGATTTGAACAAAGATTTTATACAGATTATCGCTTTCCTGTTGTTTTCTGGATGTAGATTAGTAGGATATGAGCTGGAAAATAAATTTAACATGATTCTTCTGGTCATAGACACAATTGCAACCAAACTTTCTCCACTCACCACCTCACAACACACAGTTGTATCCATGGATAAAACAGGAAATCAGACTACATCCTTTACTCCATCTAATACCTTACAATCACTGCGTACATCAACAAACATGAATGTTTCACCTGGTAATTTCACACACATGCCAAACATTTTTAGTTTTCATCCAAATAACAAGATTTGCCCTCTAAACCTAGAATGGTGGCCATTTTGACTGCCAAAGTCAAAACACACACACACACACACACACACACACACACACACACACACACACACACACACACACACACACACACACACACACACAATGTCCTTCTGGACATAGTTTATCAGACTATAAGAGCTTGTTCACATGTGTTTTACATGAGCACATATCAGCAAAAATCTACTATTTTGTCTGAATAGTGATACAAGGGCAAACGCTGCTGATTAGATTGATGTTGGACTCTGTAATGCTCATGATCTTGTCACACAGGTGACCCCTCAAGTACGGCCCCTGCTTCCACACATCCACCCTCAAACAGCACTCCCAACACCCCTGTCGGTACAGGTAACCCTGACTCCACTCATCATACCTGCCACTCTTTATCACTCCTGCACTCTTCAAACTCCCACCTCTACTCAACATCACACCAGCATTCAACACTTTACTCTGGGCTCAGTCGCTATTAGAACACAAAATTATCAGACATTTTCCTTCCTACATATTCACCTTGTATGGTCCACATTCAGGTGTAAAGGTATGATGTGCTATACAGCTCAGTATCAGACAGTTTTATCTAAAAAATGAATATTAACTATTTCAATTATCTTTTTTTCTTTGATTGAGCTTTGTTTGTTTATTGATAATTGCATTAATAACAGTGAATGGCCTTCAAATGTATTAGCATTATTAAGCCAAATCTTTGTTGTATGCTCAAGTATACAGTAGTGTCAACATCTTTCCTCCACTCAGCTCACACCAACACCTTCATGTAGCTCCATCTGGAGCAGAAAAGCAGCAATGTTACAACCATAATAGCAATAACAACAAACAGAAATCAGCAAAACAGAAATGCCAAACCAGATTATTTGACCTCTTTCTGAATTTTTACTCCATTTACCTCCATGCAATTTGTACTTCCAGAGTATGAAAACTCTTGCTTCTTTCAGCCACAGAGAATAAAACACGCTCATCCACACACCTCTGCACATCAACACCAACATTCACTTGCACGTGATGATCTCTTATAGCTGGTAGTTAAGGATGGTAAACCTAACTCTGAATCATACAGCCAAAATGTTCAAGGATTGTTGCTTCTTGTAGTCACCTGATGCTGTAGCAGGCAGTGATCTCTTATGGTGCAGAATGACTAGTGAAGTTGTGGTGACCATGAGCTCTTTAGGGACACAATTAATTAGACTACAAGCTCTCAACCACATGTGATTTGCATGTAGATGGATAATTGAAAATGGGGTTTGACATTGCAGATCTATTTTGTCATAGAAATAATAGATTTGAACAAAGATTTTATACAGATTATCGCTTTCCTGTTGTTTTCTGGATGTAGATTAGTAGGATATGTGTCAGGGTTGGACCCAGGACAGTTCCTCCGGTCGCCACTAGGAGGAGCCCGCGAGCTAGACCTGGGGGCAATCAGGCACAATAGGCTGCAGGTGTTTGCAGCCTACTTAAGGCGAGCAACTTCAGCAGTCCTTTGCTGAAGTTGTTAGTTGTATTCACGCTCGCAGCCTAAGCCAGTTACTCTTGCCTTTGTGCAGTTGCTACGTTTCTCTGTTTACTTCTGTTTCTCCCCTGAGTGTTCTCAGGTTTTGTCTCTCGTACGTTCTGTTTGTTTCTTCCCTCTCTGTTCTATGTCGGTTTGTCTACCAGTGTTCTGGTGGACAGGCTGACAGGTAATCTGGTAGAAGCTTAGGTCTTGCCTACCTAAGCTTCATCTATTTTATTTCTCCTTTTGACATGTTGAGCCGTTCTCCATGTGATTTTCGTTTTCCCGTTTTTTCTTAAGACGCGTTGTATTCCCTTCCGCGTGTTTTTGTTTGTTTACTTACCTGGTCTATACTCACGTCGAGGTTCTCCGTGTAGTTCTTCTGTTGTTCCCTCTGGGTTTTTTGTTTTCGTTTTCCCGCTGTCGCGGAGGTTTCAGTTTGGCTGTTTTTTGCCTTTTGCTTTTAGTGGGTTTGCACTTGAGTCCTACACTCCTCGAAACCAGCGCGACACCACCGTGTTCGGGGGTGCCTCGTTACAATATGAGCTGGAAAATAAATTTAACATGATTCTTCTGGTCATAGACACAATTGCAACCAAACTTTCTCCACTCACCACCTCACAACACACAGTTGTATCCATGGATAAAACAGGAAATCAGACTACATCCTTTACTCCATCTAATACCTTACAATCACTGCGTACATCAACAAACATGAATGTTTCACCTGGTAATTTCACACACATGCCAAACATTTTTAGTTTTCATCCAAATAACAAGATTTGCCCTCTAAACCTAGAATGGTGGCCATTTTGACTGCCAAAGTCAAAACACACACACACACACACACACACACACACACACACACACACACACACAATGTCCTTCTGGACATAGTTTATCAGACTATAAGAGCTTGTTCACATGTGTTTTACATGAGCACATATCAGCAAAAATCTACTATTTTGTCTGAATAGTGATACAAGGGCAAACGCTGCTGATTAGATTGATGTTGGACTCTGTAATGCTCATGATCTTGTCACACAGGTGACTCCTTAACCACACATCCTGCTACCACTACTCCTGCCCCTGCTTCCACACATCCACCCTCAAACAGCACTCCCAACACCCCTGTCGGTACAGGTAACCCTGACTCCACTCATCATACCTGCCACACTTTATCACTCCTGCACTCTTCAAACTCCCACCTCTACTCAACATCACACCAGCATTCAACACAACGCTCAGTCACTATTAGAACACAAAATTATCAGACATTTTCCTTCCTACATATTCACCTTGTATGGTCCACATTCAGGTGTAAAGGTATGATGTGCTACAGCACAGTATCAGACAATTTTATCTAAAAAGTGAATATTAATTATTTCAATTAACATTTTCCTTTGACTGAGGTGAGCGTTTCACCAGGTAATTTCATACACATGACAAACATTTTTATTTTTCATCCAAACAACAAGATTTGCTTCTAAACCTAGAATGGCGGCCATTTTGACTGCCAAAGTATGAGAACACTTGCGTCTTTCAGTCACAGGAAATAAAACATTCTCTTGTAGCTGGACATCATAATCTGTAATTATTAGTATAATATGCAATAATTAGACCACAATCTCTTGTCCACGTGCCACATGTACACATATGGTATAAAGGAGTTTGCCAACTCAACACATGCTTTTATCTCATTTGTATGACTGTGTATGTGCTTCTCCTGGTCATAGACAACAATACAGACACCACTTCTCCACTCAACTCCTCACACCAACACTCACAAAGCACTCATGAAACAACAATCCAGACTCAACCCTCACAATCACCGCAATTAGCAGCCATACATGTCCCTACAGGTAAGCATCCACATGAATGCCAGATGGATTTATTTGATCATATTATATTGCACTCTATAATTAGAGTTACTTATATCCTCTATAGGAAAGACTCATCAGATCTTTAGTATCCAAATCAAAGGGTCACGGGGTATAAGAAAGAGTTCCTCCCAGATCAGTGAGAATGGGGTTTGCTGCAGCCGAACTCTTTTGTCATAATAATAAAAATAGATTTATACAGAGATGGGCACTCGAGTGAGCGACTCCTGGTGAAGTCGCACTTAAGTCGCCCACAAAAAGATTTCAGACTTGACTTGAAACTCATTCCTAATGACTCTCAACTTGACTCAGACTCGTTCAAAATGACTCATGAACAATGAGAGTCAGTCCATTATACAGGTGCTTTCTGCGAGTTATAGAAAAAATCCTTTCTTTGTGTGTTTTTATTTGCCAATATCCCTTACTTTTGTTTCTGTGATTTGGGACGCAACCACTTTTCTCATGATGTATCACAACGTTTCTTATTGCGAGCGGGAAATCTGAGAGAAGCATCAAATGTAAATAAACGAGGGTTGCCATAGCTACAGTTGGTGTACCCTATGTGTAGCCTTTGGCTATAGGGAGTTTAAAATACTTTGACATAACCGACGAACGCAATGTGTAAAGATTGTGGGAAACAACGACACTGGAACGACCACATCAAATTTCACAAGCACCTGAAAACACACCTGGACATGATTAGTTAGTTTATGATAGCCACTTAGCCGTTATTATCGCTTGCATAGTTGCCTTTAAAATCCTTTAAAATAAGCACCTGAAATATCTCTTTTTGCTCTGTGCTGTAAAAAGCTTTTTTGGAGCCTATATAATAGCTATAACAAACAAAAATACACATACACAATCTCTTTTCTTAGACTATAAACTCTTGATCACATGAATTTTACGTGTACACAGATCAGCAAAAATGACATTTGCTACAACAGATGTAGATTGATTGAAAAGTGATAGCAAAATGTTGCTGATTAGATTGATGTTGGACTCATACTCATCATCTCGTCATACAGATATCACCTCAAACAAGACCTCTGCTACCACACAGCCACCCTCAAACAGCACTCTCAACACCCCTGCCAGTACAGGTAACCCTGACTCCACTCATCATACCTGCCACTCTTTATCACTCCTGCACTCTTCAAACTCCCACCTCTACTCAACATCACACCAGCATTCAACACTTTAGTCCGGATTGGATCAGCGCTATTATAAAAAATCTTGGGATTTTTTGTATTCCTGTAACTTCACTGTGTGATTTACATAAGTAACAAGATGTTTCTTTTTTTAGTATCAAGTTTTTTATTGAAGGTTTTTTAGACAGCAGATTTAACAAACATAGTGTAAACAAAACTCTCTCATCAACAAGCATGTTTGAGTTCATTTTGGTGTGTATTGTATTAAATGGTTGGTTGTCTCTGCAGACACTTGAGTTTTTGATACACCATTTTGGATAAATGAACTAGACTTTTCTGCCCAAATCATGCTAAATCTTCATTAATGGAATTGTACCATTGGTCACTTGTCTCACTTTAAAACCTGTTTCTAATGATGAGAATGTTGCATACCCCTTCATCATAGAGACCACTGACTCCTCATGCAACACAGTCAAAATTAACCCCACCTTACCCACACACATGCCTGCCACAAAAGGTAACAAAGGTATAATAATTAGTCATTTTATTATTCAATCAGTATTTTATTCCTATAGTAAGCCTGCACCTGATGGATGTAAAAACACATACACCTTGTGCAGCTCTCCAATATCAGAGCAGCTGTGTATCATAATATTTGTTCTACATTTTACAGTCTGTTGGTAATATTGATCATTTCCAGAGCCCTCACCCGCAAACATTGACCCAGTGATCCTTAGCACACCCTCAACCTCACCCTCAACCTCACACTCAACCTCAACCTCAACCGCAACCTCACACTCAACCTCAACCGCAACCTCACCCTCAACCTCAACCTCAACCGCAACCTCACACTCAACCTCACCCTCAACCGCAACCTCACCCTCAACCGCAACCTCACCCTCAACCGCAATCTCACCCTCAACCGCAATCTCACCCTCAACCGCAACCTCACCCTCACCCTCAACCTCACCCTCAACCACAACCTCAACCTCACCCTCACTCTCAACCTCACCCTCAACTGCAACCTCACCCTCACCCTCAACCTCACCCTCACCTGCACTCATGACTACCCAAAGAGGTAACTAGGTCAAATGCATCACTGATTTTTTCAGTTCAAATGCAAACAGTGTTTTCATCAGAACATTTTATTGACCTGGTTTTATATTTCATGTTTTGCAGGTTCTTCCTCCAAAGAATGTAAGAATCCTTCATGTTTAAATATAACCCAGCATCATCACCATTCAATACATTTGTCCCAGGCTCATTAAAATGTGGTTGTTTTTCAGGTGTGAACAGTATAACAAATAATGTCAACTGTCTTTGCAGGTCAATACAGTATCAATGCAATATATCAGGAAAATACAAAGCAATATGAAGTGAATGTTAAAGTGGAAAATAAAGTGCAAAATCAAAACTACTCTGTGATACTAAAGAACAGTTCTGGTGGGACCATTCAAGAAATGATTTTCAATGGGACTGTTTACAATATACCATTTAGTATATTGAAGCCTTGCGAAACATATACTGTCAGTTTGGACCATAACTGTACAGCACCGGATAAGAACAACACGATCCTGACCAAACCCTGGAGTAAGTAATTAACGCTGACGGACAATACATATTCCAGTGATGAAATAACACATTTTCCATACACTTGTTTTAGTAGCTCATATCATTTATAACAAATTTTAGTAGCTCATATAGTAATGCATACTGAATTCTAAGATAACAAACCATTTCTGATTAAGTAAGCAATCATAAATAATGATTAGAATAATACATCATTTGTAAACAATAATTAAATTAGCATTGCCTTATTAAAATGCAGCTATTAAAACTCAACAAAAGTATATTTGATGCCATATAATATTTTTGCTTGAAAAGTAATTCAGCTTACTTTAAAATAATTCAGGGGTCATAACTATAAACTTGGATACATAGTAATATATTAATGCATAAGCTTTCTTTATAATATATTCTCTCACTCATTCCTATGTAGAAATACAAAATCCTCAAAATATTTATGTGCACGCAGTCTATAATATAGTTTATGAAAAATGTATTCAGAATCTCAGTGGTGTTCCTTACTGTGTTAGTTGCAGAGCTGCCTGTTGTCAATTTTACCAGAAACATAGAATCCAAGTTTAAGTGGACAAACAAGCCTGAAGAATGCAGTGAAACGGCCACGTTCAGATGCACCTTCAACGGTGAGCACTGACACATCCACCACACAAGAAGAGTCGCCCGTTTCCTTCACAGTGTTGATATAATCAACAACAATATGCTAATTATGATTTTTTTTTCAGAAAACAATGAATTTAATGAAAATCAAACTGTTTATTTGGAGCCTTACCGTAATGACACATGTACTGTGATGTACCCTTCTGGGAATTTCACCCGGAATTTTTCAGTTAGTTTTACATGTGGTAAGTTAATAATTAATAATTATTTTAACTCATGATAATTAATAGTAAAAAAAAATCTTAACATTTTTGCTAGCATGCAGAATCCTAGACATGATCACACTTTCTTTTTCTGCTGAAGTTTAAACTGATCACAGGAGCTTTAAGCAAGTTGTGATTTTGGATTGAAACATTTCATTACCCCTGGTTTAAAATAGAAACTACGTCCAGGCCTGCTTCCATTAACACTAGCATCTTATAGAGTGGATCTTCTAAGTTGGAGGACAGAGTATTAAATAATTGGTTACATGTTATAAGTGATACAGAGGTTTAATTCTACCTCAGCTTCTATTAATTTATTAAACAGTGATTTGATTCACTGTTTAGTACTGGTGGTGTTTCCACCACGTTCCCTTCTGAATTATTGTTCCTTGCTGTAATCCAAATGTAAGCAAAAACAAGTATTCATAAACATTCTTTAAAATGTATTCATTTATTATGCGCACATAAACCATCAGACAGTTCATTTTCCTTGAACAGTGTATATTTATCTAACACAAACGCCCCTACATAGTGCAAATATCAACTGCACCAGAAGTGCTGATGCGGTTGTTTTTAAAATATTTTTCATTGATAACATTATGAGTAACTGCCTCACATCATGTACAGTATGTTATCAGAGCAGGTTTTAGACATAACCAACTAAATTCAGTTGATTAAGTTTTCAAAAACTGGTTATGTTACTTTTAGACACAGTAGCTGCAGCCACGTGGTTCTTGTGGTTATTGATAGCTCTCTGTTAAATTCACTGGAAGAACTTTTACCCACAAGTCCATATATAAACTCTATTGGGGAATATACTGCTCATTTCAAGTTGTGAAATGTCTTTTTTGGTGTTTAGTTCTAAATAGGTTAGTTTAAAATGTACATTTGTTTCATGATTATAATTTTTGTGTTTTGAGTCTTTATGAACTTAAATACTACTGTATTTTAATCCCATCATGTTCCACGGAATGTTTATTTGCTAAATTATGACCTTCTCAGATTTGAACAAAAGTGAAGCGAACGTGACAGTAAATAACAAAAGTATTGATGTACAATGGAATTTAACAAGCTCAAATTGTGACAATACAAAGTTTACCTATACTGTTACATGTGAAACATCCACACAAAATAAAGGTAAGAAATTATTATCTACTATAACAGACCTATAAGCAGGGGCGATTTTAGGATCTGGTCTTTAGTGCTCACAGAGGCACAATACCAAAGTATTGCGCAGGTGCAGAGCAAGTTTTTTGCATAATATAATTTTTAAAAAATGTGTTGAGCCAGGGGGTGCTGAGCAACTTCACGGTGGTGCTTTAGCACCACTAAAAATACCCTAGCCTCGCCCCTGCCTATAAGAAACTTTTTAAAGATTTATTTTACACACACACACACACACACACACACACACACACACACACACACTCTCTCTCTCTCTCTCTCTCAAATAAAGTCATGTATTCTACTGCTTTTCTACTGCTATAGTAGTCCATAAAACATGCTCTGAAGAGATCCACTCTAAGAAGCTTTGTACTGTCGAAGGACTGACATACGATGACAAATACAAATGCAAATTCAAGGCAATGTATGATGACAGGAAAATAAATTATGAGCATGAAAAGGAAATTAAAACACCGTCTGGACGTAAGTATAACAAGAATTTGCAAATGATTATGTTTCAGACATTTAGAAGAATATACTGGGATAATTGTTACTATTATAATCCATATCCTCCATGAAACACTGACCCAGGCACTACCCAGCAATGCTGCTTATCCTCCCCCTGCCCCCCCCCCCCCCCCCCCCCTCACTCGCTAGCTCCGCCCCCTGCCCGCCCCTTTGACCTGTGTTAAGTATGTCCCAGGAAGAGGGGTTCTCAGCACAGAGAATAGGATGTAAACATAACTGTAAGAAACAGGCAGAATAGAAACACAAATCTCCAGGACCCTGTTCATCGAGGAGTCTGAGTTTATCTGGTAGCTCTTTGTGAAAGTGTCCCAACTTCTGAACACCTGCCAGAGGACCCATTTAATTCAGGAGCCCCACTTGGGCCTAGTTAAGATGCAAGATAGCGACCTGTTTACAAGCTCCTCTTACTGCTCCTGGTTAAAGTGAACTGACCTTGAAGCAACCATATTTGGTGTATACAACACAAATACATTTTATGATGAACTGAATACATTTTTCATTGGTCAGTGATATCTGTGCATCAGGGATTTCAGAATGTTTCATGAGATAGTGAGATAATGGTTTATAAAGATAGGGGTCACTTTCATTTACTCCCAGTGTGACACTAACAATGACACTGCTACGTTTGGCATCTATGTCACAAAATCGTTTGCATTAGAGCCATTAGAGTTTTATGGATGTGTGTGTCAGTCATATCTTTTATTTTTTTTTAATAGAGCCTAAAATTCATGGATTACAAACAAAGAATCTGGATGACAATAATGCCTTTCAAGTGACATTTTCCATTGAATGGAATGGGAAACCAAGGGAATGCTGTCTTAAGCTCAACATAGACAAGCCGATATGTAATGATACAAAGATTAATAATTGTTCCTTCAATTTAATGAACCTCTACTACTTTACAAACTATACAATTACGGTATTTATATTTATCACTCACCATTTACAGGTTCTTATTACTAACTTTGTGCTTTACTACATTTGCATTTCATCCTATATATTTTTCTTTCAGGTCTATGCTAAAAATGCCGGAAATATTACAAGTGTTTCTGTTTTTACAAGCCATTCAACTAGATGTAAGATATTTTCATTTATTCCCACTCCATTTGTATGAATCAAGAAGTAAGATATTCTAGACATTACAGGAAATAACTCATAACTTACAATGAGTTTAAATGTATATATTATTTATATAGTAAATGTATATATGTGTTTCTCAATGACAGACAATTATAATGCTGTTTTTGGATTCCTGGTCATCCTCATTATTATCACATCTCTTGCCCTCCTGTTCGTCATGTACAAAATCTTTAATCTTCAGAGGAGGCAGTCAAGGTGTGTGTCAGAGCTCCATATGGCTGAGTTATAATCTATATTGACCTACATTTTACATTAACATTTTTACTTAATCCATTTTAAACCCAGATTCAATGTGTTTTTCTGTTTTCAGAGAAGTTTATGAGACGGATCACCTTCTTCCTCTAGGTAAGATGTCGTTTCTCTCACTTGCAACTGACCTTCTTTTGGGACGGGAGGTTTTGGTCTTAACTTAGTTCTCTTCCCACCCAGAAAACCTGCTCCATGTGGAACCCATCAGTGGTGACGCTCTGGTGGAGACTTACAGGAAGAAGATCGCTGATGAAGGACGCTTGTTCATGGAGGAGTTCCAGGTGACTTGCAGCAGTTTCTCTCCACACAGCACGTGTCTCTGCTCCGTCAGCCTGAACGAACAGAGAAACGCCACATGCTGCCACTGACGATTCATTCAGATTTGCTTGTGCCCCCCCACAGAGCATTCCACGAATCTTCTCAAATTACACCGTCAAAGAGGCCAAGAAAGCAGAGAACCAAACAAAGAACCGCTATGTGGACATTCTCCCCTGTGAGTTGAACATGGACCAAATACAGTCTGAAGTAAATTGTTCGTACATTTAGTTTCTTCAGTTTTCAATTATTACTGAATTATTGATGAGTTGTGTGTGCTTACATGTGTCCTCAGATGACTATAATCGCGTCTCCCTCTCTAGTGGAGGAAAACATGACTACATTAATGCCAGTTTTATTGAGGTATGTGTGTCACGCATCAGAAACATTGGCTGAAGTTTGCAGTCACACTAAAAGTTACACATTGTGCTTCTTTCTTGTGTGTCTTTGTACAGGGTTACAAGGAGTCCAACAAGTACATAGCGGCCCAGGGTAATCACCACGGCGATTGTTCTGACCCATAAGGCCTACGCTGGCAGTCTTCCCTGTACACTAATGTTGACTGTAACGCTGGTTCCATCCAGGTCCCAAGGAGGAGACAGTGGAAGATTTTTGGAGAATGGTTTGGGAGCAAAAGTCATCTATCATCGTCATGGTTACCCGCTGCGAGGAAGGGAACAAGGTGGGCGGAGTTTGGGGGCATGCTAACGTCTCCGGGCGGACAGAGGTCCACTTGCGTCTCTCTTCGTACGGGCGGACAGAGGTCCACCTGCGTCTCCGATCATACAGGCAGACAGAGGTGTACCTGCGTCTCCGATCATACAGGCAGACAGAGGTGTACCTGCGTCTCCGATCATACAGGCAGACAGAGGTGTACCTGCGTCTCCGATCATACAGGCAGACAGAGGTGTACCTGCGTCTCCGATCATACAGGCAGACAGAGGTGTACCTGCGTCTCCGATCATACAGGCAGACAGAGGTGTACCTGCGTCTCCGATCATACAGGCAGACAGAGGTGTACCTGCGTCTCCGATCATACAGGCAGACAGAGGTGTACCTGCGTCTCCGATCATACAGGCAGACAGAGGTGTACCTGCGTCTCCGATCATACAGGCAGACAGAGGTGTACCTGCGTCTCCGATCATACAGGCAGACAGAGGTGTACCTGCGTCTCCGATCATACGGGTGAACAGAGGTCCACCTGCGTCTCTCTTCGTACGGGCAGACGGAGGTCCACCTGCTGTGCGCTATGGTGTAGGAGAACAACTATTCTCCCCGGTCCTTTGGCAAGAGGGGCTTTATTGGCAGGACCTTCAGATTAGGAAAACGATCATCAAGTCGATGTTCTGATCAGACCAAAATCTATTTTCTTTCAGTGTGGAGAGCGTTGTATGATCTGTGCACACACAATGCTTGTTGTGTGATATGCAAAAGCTCTGCAACTTTGAGTGACGCTGTTTGGCTTTTTTAGAACAAATGTGCTCAGTACTGGCCATCGATGGAGAGGGAAACGGAGATTTTTGAAGACTTTGTTGTGAAGATCAAGCTCGAGGAAAAGTGCCCGGACTACA
Organism: Brachyhypopomus gauderio; assembly: GCF_052324685.1. NCBI lineage: Eukaryota > Metazoa > Chordata > Actinopteri > Gymnotiformes > Hypopomidae > Brachyhypopomus > Brachyhypopomus gauderio. The sequence goes on along the minus strand of NC_135222.1, from coordinate 1,396,975 downwards.
TCATACGACAACTCAGCCTGATGAATGTGAGTTACTGCTGCCTTGTTTACGCTCAGTGTTTTCATCTATGTGCATTTTCTTGATAATCCTATTAAAGAAAGTGTACAAACATCCTTACTTCTGAGATTAATTTGCTGACTTTGATTGAGAATCCTGATTTATGTCAGGCACTACTTAGTCATATTCATGGGCTCCAGGCTTTGAAACCCTGGCCAAATGAATCTCACTGCACCTCTTAAGCATTGTTCCTGTTGCCTGGATGTGCTACTATCTGTGTGTGTGTGTGTGTGTGTGTGTGTGTGTGTGTGTGTGTGTGTGTGTGTGTGTGTGCGCACGTTTGTGTGTGTGTGCGCGTGTGTTTTGGTGCATATGTAGCGTAAAGAGAAGACAGCAGAGCGTGATGTCACACATATCCAGTTCATGAGCTGGCCCGACCACGGCGTGCCCGGCGACCCCGGTCTGCTGCTCAAACTGCGCCGGAGGGTCAACTCCTTCAAAAACATCTTCAGTGGCCCCATCGTTGTCCACTGCAGGTAGAAGGCGCTGACTCATATCTGCAGTGGCCCACTTTTCTCAAATGAAGATATTTCACAGTCATACACAAGATTCTTTGACCATTCTCTTTGCCCAAATTAGTTTTGGACAAGATTCTTGGCCCTGGGGTTTATTTTTATTCAGTTATTTTATAGATTCGTACTTATTAACGTAGTGTCTTGTAGTCGTTTACCTCCATGCTGGATGCTGAATGTGTCTTCTCCCGCAGTGCCGGGGTGGGCCGCACCGGCACCTACATCGGCATCGACGCCATGATAGAGAGTCTGGAGTCCGAGGGCCGTGTGGATATCTACGGCTACGTGGCCAAACTGCGTCGCCAGAGGTGCCTCATGGTTCAAGTGGAGGTGAGACAGACGAGAAACACGTCCCTGTTTCTCCATGGCTCATGTACTCGTGTAGGTAGCCAATGTTTCGTTTCAAAAATTATATATGTTGAGGGTTTTTTTTTTTTTTTTTTTTGGTGTGTTTTCAATCTCTCAGGCACAGTACGTCCTCATCCACACTGCGCTGATCGAGTACAACCAGTTTGGTGAGACGGAGATCCCACTGACTGACTTTCATTCAGCGGTCCACACTCTGAAACAGAAGGAAGGCAACGAGCCCAGTCTGCTGGAACTAGAGTATCATGTGAGTTCTTCACCACACTTCCCCTGCATGTCAGCTCTCCGTGTTACTCAACCTGTGTATAACAATATATAACTTCTTCATTGTGCCACACTAACGTTTTTGGCTTGTTTGCTGGAATGTAGCATCATTTTAGAATTTAATATAACTTATTATAATATTATAATCAGTGATGTCAGTAACGCGTTACTTAGTAACGCTGCGCGCGACCCTGTGAGAGCGCGAGCACGTTTTACAAGTCATTTTTTGCAGTGTCCTCCCAAAACGATATGTGGTAGTATAAAGAAACACCCCTCAAAAACAGGGGAAGGAACATTTACCTGATGAATTTTAATGCTGCTTTGTGTTCCACGTTTGAAAAGTGCTGGAATTTTGACTAAAGTAGCCTACTTTAAAATGCTTGAAATTGTAATGGTATTTCGTTTCACAAGCTGTTTGACTGAACAGTTCGCTTGTATTACGTTTACAAATAAATTTACAAATAATACCGCCCAGGTACACAAACGTAATGTCAGGAGATACTGTAGCGACTACTACTCCTCACGGCGAGTCTTGCCCTTTAGAGCCAGGTTCACACTACACGACTTTTCAGTCGTCAGGTTTTTGTGCCGTTCGCACTACACGACTGGTTGTGCTGTAATCGCGAGTCTTTCAGTTGTTGTGACTTTCACACTACATGAATGATCGGTGACGCGGGCTCACGAATTACACAACTGGGGAATCGCCGACTCATCTGGCTGCCGTCCAAAAACACGAGAACACGAAAACGAAACTCTCGCGAGAACCAGCAACACCACGTAGAAGAAGAAAAAAAAAAACAATGTACATGTACTCCACATTTTCGTTATTATTATTTTTTTACCGTTTAAACACTCCATAGTCCCAAGTGAACATAAATATAATCAATCGCACAATTTCTCCAGTGCTGTCACAATAACTTAAACACAGTGTTGTAGTAAAGTTGTAAGAAAGGTGAGGATTGTGTGTTTGCTGGGTTACTGTTTTGAAAGTATTCTTGAAAGTTTTTTACATTCTCAGAGATATCTTCAGCGGTGCCGCAGTTCTCTCTCCGCGTTCCCATTGGCTGTAGCTAGACGCTGTTCCCATTGGCTGTAGTTAGACGCTGTTCCCATTGGCTGTAGCTAGACGCTGTTCCCATTGGCTGTAGCTAGCCGCTGCTGCCGACTCTCTGTCGCCTACTGGGCTAGATATTAAACATGCTAGATATCTGCCGGTCGTCTGCGACCAGTCGGCGACTGCTCGGCGAGCGTCTTTCAGCAGTTCACACTACACGACTGAGCAAGCGACGAGTGATCGCCGATTTGCCTCCGACCACAGTTTTTGTTGGCGATCAGTCGGGGACTGAAAAACCAGCCTAAAATCGTGTAGTGTGAACCGGGCTTAAGCTGGGCGTACACTGTACGATATTTTAAATCGTGTACTCAGCTCCAGCTAAAACTGTACGACTAAATCGCAGGGTTTAAAAGTTCACAGCTCATGATTCATATACTCACACTATATGACCCGACGCTCTCATGCGATCTCACGAGGAGCGATTTGAATTTCAAACATGTTTGATATTCTTGCGACGCTGCGATTTCTGATCGGGAGTTGGTCGTGAGGTGTGAATCGCTCCTCGTTTACCTGTGTAAACTATACGATGCACGACACGCGATTGAGCCGAAACTCGGCCCGATCGAAAAATAGTCGCACGAGTGAAAAATCGGCTGAAAATGGGCCAAAAATCGCACAGTGTACGCCCAGCTTTAAGTGACACTGGGGGGGGGGGGGGGCGCCTGCGCGCGCCAGGTTTGCGTTATCAATAAAGTTTCCCTCCTCGGGATTTTTGGATTAAGCCGTTTCTGCCTCGGTTACCGAACCTGCTTCAATACATTGTTACTGTTAAAAATGCACTTCCAATAAAGTGAGTATTGGAAAAATTTATTTTGCTGCTGAATGTAACTATTAAAGTAACTTGTAATCTAACGTAGTTACTTTTAAAATCAAGTAATCAGTAACGTAACTAAGTTACTTTTAAAATGCTCCACTTTTTCAAGGTAACTTAGCCATCACTGATTATAATATAACTTATATATGTTAAGATGTGACTTTTTCATGGAAACGAATGATGAAGCACACCGTGTGTTATAGCTCCTGTGAGATGGACATCTCCAGCATTACACTGTCTGCTTTTGCTATTATCCAGAAACTGCCGAGGTTTAAACACTGGAGGTTATCAAACACAGCAGGCTCTGAGGAGAACAAGAAGAAGAATCGTTCCTCTATCGTTCCATGTAAGTGTCACATGCCGGTCCAGCTGCTGACGTTGTACGGACAGAGAGGTTTGATCCGACGTTTCAGTCATTATTATTGTTTCTTATTCCCTGCTTTATGAACAGTGTATGAATTTATGCTGTGAACTAGTATCTTTAGATTTTAATAAATGTGTTATTAATATCTATGCTAATATTTTGAAGACAAGTCTGTGTGACACTGCAGCATCTACTGATGCTGTTAATGTGTGTTAATGTCTGTGACCGGTAAATGGGGATCTCAGACGACTGACACTATCCAAGCCTCCGCCGCACTTATAGACTCTAGAACTGATCTCAAAATGGGAAGTTAGTGAGAATCTGGCGAGGAGCATGTGCGTTTGACCTCTGAACTCTGCCATTTCCCTTTGTCCCAGATGACTACAACAGAGTGCTGGTGAAACTGGAGGAAGAAGATAGCCGGAACAGCGATGGCGATGATGAGGAGGAATATTCCTCCGACGAAGATGACGAAACGACCACCAAATACATCAATGCCTCTTACGTGGATGTAAATGCTTTTACGTGTTTATTCACTTTCGACGGTCAGGAAGGGACAATTTATGACATGATGGTTAAACAGTTTTAAAAAAACCCTCAACTGTGTCAAATGTGTGTGGCTGCTGTAGGGCTACTGGTGTCCAAAGAGCCTCATCACTGCGCAGGGCCCTCTGGACAATACAGTCGAGGACTTCCTGCGGATGCTCCACCAGAAACAGGTTCCAGCTGTGGTCATGCTCTCAGACTGCACGGAAAACGACAAGGTGGGTGTCCACACATGTCTGCATGTGTCCACTCCCACTCATGCCGGTGTGGGGACACCGTGGGCACGCCGTAGGGGACGCCGTAGGGGACGTCGTAGGGGACTCCGTGGGCACGCCGTAGGGGGCGCCGTAGGGGGCGCCATAGGGGACGCCGTAGGGGACGCTGTAGGGGACTCCGTAGGGGACGCCGTAGGGCACTCTGTAGGGGACGCCGTGGGGGACTCTGTGGGCACGCCGTAGGAGACGCCGTAGGGGACTCCGTAGGGGACGCCGTAGGGGACTCCGTGGGCACGCCGTAGGGGGCGCCGTAGGGGACGCCGTAGGGGACTCCATGGGGACTCTGTGGGCACACCGTAGGGGACGCCGTAGGGCACACTGTAGGGGACGCCGTGGGGGACTCCGTGGGCACGCCGTAGGGGACGCCGTAGGGGACTCCGTGGGGACTCCGTAGGGGACGCCGTAGGGGACTCCGTAGGGGACGCCGCGCGACGCCGCGCTCACAACTTTTGCGTGTGTGGGTGTCCTTCAGGAGTTCTGCATTCAGTACTGGGCGGAGGAGAAGAGATCGTTTGGAGAGATGGAGGTGGAGGTCAAAGAGACTGAAAGTACGCCTACATACATCAGACGTCATCTACAGATACGGAACACAAAGGTAACCACTACACCATTTTTGTGAGTATATATTGACCATTAAAGAAATTAAATGAAAATAGTGACCACTGGCCTGCTGCTGATTTTGGACCTGGCTTGGTGATATTGTACCTTTAAAAATGTGATTCTGATGAAATGCTGTAATCCATTTTTGTTTTTTTCCATAGTATAATGAGTTATATTGCACTTATAACTGTTTATGATTCCTGAAGGGCAAAGAGAGTCTCATGACAGAGCAGTACCACTTCCTGAAATGGGCGGGGCATGAGCTACCAGCCAACCCTCTCGACTTGATTGACATGATGAGGAGCATTAGGCTGAAAGTTGGTCCTGGCAACAACGCAAACGCCCCCATTGTGGTTCACTGCAAGTGAGTGAAGCCACCTGTGGTTATGGGGTGTGGCCACTTTTCACAGTGTGACATGGCAGTGGTTCTGAGTAGAATCTCACCATATGTGTAACACGGATTTCCTCACACTGAAGAGCAAGCTTTGGTTACTTGTGTATAAAATAACCATTTAATATATGAGCATTTGATATATGATAATTTAATATATATATTGTAATATTCATCGTATCAGTGACGGTTCCTCGCGTTCTGGAATCTTCTGCACACTGTGGAAGCTTCTGGACAGTGCGGACACGGAGAAGCTGGTGGACGTCTTTCAGATGGCGAAATCCATGCGCAAGGAACGTCTGGGCATGTTCACCACGCTGGTGAGTCTGGATGTCTGATCAGACACCCCAGTGCCAAGGGCTGCTCAATCAAAAAGGTCCACAGACTCAGAGACTACAAAGTACAAAGCAGTGAAATATGGCAGCAAACATGACATCACATAAAGATCCTGGATTTATAAATGTGTGACGCCCGTTTGTATTGGGTTAACTGGCTGTGTTCTGTAGTGGGTTAACTGGCTTTGTTCTGGTTGAACAGGAGCAGTACCAGTTCCTCTATGAAGCTCTCCAGGCAGCTTTCCCTGTGCAGAACGGCGAGGTGAAGAAGACCATACCCTCTCATGACACTGTGCAGGTCATCAATGAAGAGAATGGTACTACCAATGCAGGCCAGAAGGAGGCAGCAAAGAGCCAGACTCCTGAGAACCAAGCAGTCGCTCCTCCTGAGAACCAAGCTGTTACTCCTCCTGAGAACCAGGCTGTTACTCCTCCTGAGAACCAGGCAGTTACTCCTCCTGAGAACCAGGCAGTTACTCCTCCTGAGAACCAGGCAGTTGAGAAACCAGACACTGCCTCACCATCGTCTGAAGAGGGCAGCAGTGAATCAAGCTCCGTACCAGAGAAAGCCCCCAGTGAAAGTACCACCAATGGCCCCTCTGTTAATGTAGACATATAAGCTGTCTGCATCGCGTTGCATATCAAACAGTCAATAGTAGTGGATTATATCAAGATTATAGTTATACATTTTATGTCATACCATCTGGAAATGTTCATGTTGATTTGGTCTAAAGATTAAGTTGTATGTCTTGGTACAGTTTGTTTTAGATTTTACTCTTTTTAATAACACACTTAGTTGTGTTGTTTTTATATTATTGCGTTTTTGTTAATATTGTGCTTGTACATAAATGTTCATTGAATTTAATGAGTACTGAGCACATTTCCATATACATGCCAGAGTGCATTTACCACCATCATTAACAAGTGTTAACAGAGTATACGATTAAGTGATTTCAACTTGTCATAATGTGTTATGAATAAATATGACATAATTATGGACCTTTAGAGACACGAATATTCATATTTAACAAGTTCCAATTTCGTGTTCAGATTCTTTTGATATAGACCTGTAAATCTAAGCTTCTAACTTTGATTGTTTTAGCCTTGTTAGTTTAAATTTCATATGTGAATGTAATGTACTCTGAAGGTTTGCTAAAATTCATTGTTTTCGTCTGATATCTAGGGTGTATTTTAAAAAATTAAGTTATGCAGTGCAAAAAGACAGTTTGTGCAGAATGTATTGTAAACAAGTTATATAAGGCAAATATGACTTTGCACTACATGCTGGGCTTCAAACTATGAATTGGTGTGCTTCTCATTAATTGATAACTATGTAAGCATGCTTCAAAATATTTTGGTTAAGATAGATACAGTTAACTATAAATGAATAAAGCATTTAAGTGTTTTTCTCTCTCTTTTCTGCAGGGGGGTGGTGAGGGTTTATTGAAAGATAAACAGAGTTACTATGTCAGTGCACGAGTTCTCTAAAGGCGTTCTGTAAGCTAGGCTAGTGGGTTTCTGTAAGTGACGTAAGTGGGTTTGTAGGGCACCCGAAGGTATTTCCATCTATATAACAGGTGTAAAAAATGGGCCATTGTGCCCATCTGCCATAAGAGATACACGTAACTCCTCCTCCCAAACACCTCCCTAGACCAAAGTCATCGCTGTGATGATTTCCTGTGCAGATGGGGTCCAACATATAACGTGTGCCATACACGTCCCAGTGTAACACCAGGTGTCAACACTGCTGCCTGTCCATGTGATCTCTATTGATTTATGATCACAGAATCCCTGAGATCCATGAGATCCTTTATTTCAGTGTGATGCAACAGGGTACATTTGTACTCCTATGAAAAACTCAATACAGATAAAAGCCTTGCATAACTCCTTCAGAAAGCTACAAGCCAGTGATATCCCACACTACTAATGTACTACACGTCTACCAGGAAACTCCCATGTTACCAATAAACTACATATTTACTTCTAAGACATGATGTCTAACACCTGATGATCCCCAACCTGCCATGTGTCAACATCACACTGAATATGTCCCCTTGTTTATAAACAGTGTGTTAACATTAGACCTGAGAGTGAAATGAATGCTCTAATGCTTTTTATGCTCTAATTTATTAAAATCATAAATGTATTAATTTGACTTGCACAACAAAATTAAACAAAAGCATTTAAATATATTTAGAAATCCAATTCCATCAAATAAACAATATTGTTTTAAGTTCTGAAGTCTGTTCTGTTCAGCAGACCTTCAGAGAGAGGATGGTCTGTAAAATTAGGTTTACTCAGAAACATGAATCTAATCTGTGTTATATTCTAAGTTTTAAAAATAGTTAATTTATTATAGACAACAAACTACTTTGTAATTGAATAAAACTTGCTTAAACATAATTATTTACCAGCAGGTAAAAATGCCTTTTCTTAGCTCAAAAAAAAATTCAGCTAGTTTTGTAAATCCTTTTGGGTTTGTTCTGTAAAGCTATTTTGTTGTGTATGCATCTGTTTCCTAGTTCTGGTCTGAGAGGGCACCTGTAAATGTGAGGGTCCTCTCTAATAGTAAATAGCTAATGAGTTAATGTCAGGTGATTGTGAGCTGATGAAACAATAAAATATGTAGCGAAGTTGTTTAAGTCTGAGACTGTGAAATAACAATATTGATCTTGTACAGTATTTTTCATAGCACGGTTAATTGCAATACCACTAATACACACTAGATGGCGTTTTAGGATAACATACAAATTATTTTCCCGAGAGAACGTGCTAGTTCATATATGAATTGGTTCCTATTTTTGTCGCGTATGCAAGCATAGTTGATGGTTCTGAAGAAATCTTGTAAATATCAGCACTGATCGGAACGTAATAGACAACAGTGACGCTAAAATAAAGCGGAAGTAAAATGCTTTGTGGTTTCTATTGTTTTTCCTTCCCTCTTAAAGACATTTTCTCACACGTTTATCCCCACAGAGAATGAGCTTTTACATATAGTTACAGTAACATATGCCTCTGTCCCGTCGACTTTAGTTTTAGTCTTTTCAAAAGACTACACAATATCTAAATCCATACATTGAAGAAAAAAAAACATTGTTTATCCTTCAAAAGTGCTTTAAGATGTTTAAGATGTGCCACGACACCATATTTTGTACTTTTTAAATGAGTTCTAATCCTGAAGGGAAAATGGACTGCTTTCCCCGAAATTCAAGAAATAAAATCAAGTCAAGCTTGTTTTTCAAATCATGTCATTAAATGTCAAAATAATTAACTTACAACAGTTACCCCCTCGGTTACCTGGTTTACATTTTTCATGCCTAATATTAAAGCTCTCTCATTGCTATGTGAGCCGTGTACCTCTAGGCTCTACAAAAAGCAAAGCTCTTGCATTGAATGAAAGATTACACACATTACACATATGCCTACATTACACGCTCACTGACGGCAGAGGCGTTACAGTTCAAACATAAACCAAACATATTTCCATGTAAAACCATAACCAGAAACATCTAACACTCTTCCGTATATTTAGGTCGGTCCATGTAGGTCTTTAAGCCCGTCCTGTGGTTTCAGCACTGCTAGCTAAGTATACACTGTACATCAAATGACAAAAACGAGGGCGATTCCCCTTTAATAAATGATTACTTGAGCTTCCGAAGGGCATTTGCATTCAGCTGCCACATGTAACTCCACCCAAGCATACAATTATCATATCATCTTTCTCTCAACCTTTGTGTCAAATAATGTCAGTGGCTGTGCGAGCCCTCTATGAATTGGTAGTAGGTGGGTGTGGGGCATGTTTACAGCTATAGATACACATAAATAAAGAATAATACACGGAAAGATGGCTCTAAATGCTATATATATATATATATATATATATATATATATATATATATATATATATATATATATATATATATATGTGTGTGTGTGTGTGTGTGTGTGTGTGTGTGTGTGTGTGTGTGTGTGTGTGTGTGTGTGGCATCGTGTCCCGTCCGCAGTGGGTCCGTGTAATTATAGCTACTGCTTTGGGATGGGTTTTAAGTAGCTATTTACTGTGCACCTCTAGTTTTGTTCTTTAGAGACTGGGAATTTGGGATTTATTTTCCGTCTATATCATTTTCTTTTTGTATATAGGTCATATCCATGATGAATTATTGACATCATGACATCACGACTGTGGGCCGATGTCTTTGTTTGAACCAGCCCGAAAAATATCGCTTAGGAGCAGCAGAACGGAGTGTATCCGCGCCAGAGCACTGGGCCAACGACACTGGCTGGGCCTCCCGTCCGAAGCGAGTGCGTTCAGTGTCTGTGCTCATGCACGGTGAGACAACCACTGTAGGCAAAATAGGGGAAATAATGACCCTTTCCACCTCGGTACTACAAAGAGCGACCACACACAAAAGGAGCAGTGTAGTCCCAGGTATGAAAACCACGCTTTGCTCTCCACATTATTTGTTACGATCTCTAGCGGATTCCTAGATACCACAGGGATTTTCCAGGCATTGCCAGATTAACTCTAATTTACTCATTCCAAATGCCTCTCCATGCCACTTTATGAAGAAGCTAATGGTTATGGCAGCCTGGTTGTTTCCATGCTGAAGTTCTCCTGAATGGGCCACAGTTATCAACTACAAATTCAGGGACTGGGCAGCTCCGGTTCCTGTGTGGCAGTTTATAGCTTCCCAAATGAAGCTAATTATTGGGCACTTGAGTTAATCAAGCAAATGTGTTACATCAGGTGTGCGGGAAAAACCCATAACTGGAGCAATGTGCAGACATACCAATGCTGGAGTCACCCAAACCTCCACCACCCCCCACCCTCCGCCCTCCGCCCACGCCGCACCCACACCCCGCCCCACCCTAGCCATTTACAGCTCGCTCCAGATGGAATTCCCATGCATATATCCATAACATAGCGCACAGTTCTGAGAGCCTTTGTCTCCATAGAGACGTCCTCGTTTGGTGTCTGGTCGGGACAAGAGGGAGCAGCGGCGTCTCAGGTGAAGCCTGAGATTTACACACCACGCTCGGGAACGGGAGGCATCTGATTGCAGGGGCGACAGCCTGGCTTGGATTAACACGCACCCTTCCCCCCCTCGTATTTCAAAGTCACACATTCCTGCGGGCCCCGCAGTCCGAGGCTGGGCCACGCGGCTGCCAGTTGTCTCTTTTCAAAGCTTAGGATTTAAATGTCCCGGCACAGAGGACCGGACCAGGAAGACCCGGGCTCACCCCCCCATCACCAGCGGCAGAAAAAGCAGGTCCAGTCCTGCTCTCAGTTTACATCTCTGCAAAGTGAGGGATGTTTTTCGTGACTCCCTGTGATGGCCCAGACGGAGTATTATCATGCAAAAAAGAGGGTCCCCATCTCTAACCCCCACCCGCACCACCCCACACACAAAGAGGGTACATATCTTATACAAAAGATGTCTTCAGCTGGGACAAAACCCACACAGTGTCGAGCCCGGCTTCATGCCCTGATACAGTCATGTTTTGTCTGTGCAGCTCCTCACAGCTGGCCAATCTGCATCTCTCTCTCTCTCTCTCTCTCTCTCTCTCTCTTTACCCTTCACTCACTTTCTCCGTCTCTCTCCCCTTCTCTCACTCTCTCTCCCTTGTTCTCTTTCACAACCACACATGCGCGTGCACATACACACACACACACACACACACACACACACACACACACACACACACACACACATCTTTGGCTCTTTCTAAAGCTCTACTTTCTTTGGCGGTGTGGTGCACGGAGTCCGGCTAAGCTTGATTCTAGGAGATCCACCTCGCAGGGTTAACACGCTGGATAAACACACCCGCTTTGCACCCTCTGTCTAGACTCCACATCATCCACTACTACTAACACCTCGCTCCTAAACACTCATCTCCAGCACGGATCTCCAGCCTGACCTGCTGACACCACTGCACACCCACATTCTCTCAGCAAGCTTCATAGTATCAAACCTCCAAATCAGAACAAAGTGGGTTGAATACAGAGGCTTCTTTTTGTACGGCAACAAAAGATGCACACCAGATTAAAAACAAACAAATAAATAAAATAAAAAAAGAATGATTTACTTATTCAAAGCCGCAACAGTTCTTGTATACAATGGGTTTGTGCTTCAGCTGTAGTGAATGCTACACGGTACTAGTGTAATTCATGATTGTATGTATAGTGAATGGGTGTGCCTGGCAGACCGACTGGCCTAAATAACTGTGACGCTCTATTGCATGCCTCATTGTTGCATGATAACACAGCGTCGTGACAACCGCCGCATCCGCCCCCTAAAACACCAATCAGATTCCACCGAGCCAGAATATAATTCCCCATGTAGGGTCCATTTATGAGGCATTATGGGAGCACTTTAAAATCTCATTAGACGCTGCAGCTGCACTTCGATACTGCATGCTGATTTTAGCGTTTTTTATTAATTCTGCTGGGTAAAGCCCCCATCACCACGACACAAGCCTCATTTTGAATGTTTTAATGGAGCTAATTCTAAACGGAGTCTAAAGTGTAGATAACTCCACACTGCACAATACATTGTATGAAAAACAACCTACCATGAATATATGTGGTGTTCTTAAATACATTAAAGGAAGACCCCTTCCCCATTTTGTTTCATTGGGCCAAAGCCAAATATATAAGAAACGTCTGTGGCAGGGCGAAAGTGTTGACAAAATGATTTCATTATGTACATTTAAGAGTTTTATGCACCAAAAATGCATCGCAGTTTTATTTTACCAACTTGTTTTTATTTCAGTGGGTTACACTGAAAGTTCTGTGACCTCATTCAGTTTGAACCTCTTCATGACAATCTCAGGTCAGGTCTTGATTAGGTGCAAACCCATTTAATAAAAGTCCTTAAAAGACATGTTAAACAAACAATTAAAGACAGACATAAATAAATAAATAAATAAATAAATAAATAATAACAACATGTGGCTAAGCAGTTTACCTATTACTACTGAAAATGTTATACATTTGAGCTTTATTTTGGGGCTTAGTGTTAAGGGTCTTCTTTGTAGCCACTCAGTGTACTGTTTGTCTATACTGAACGTGATTACTTGAGTGAGGGGTGAGTGGAGCAGTGACCATTATACCTGGGCTAATTAACCGCAATAAAAAAAAATAAAAATTGAGGCGACAGTACAGCTTTAAAAACGCAATAAACAATAACATCTGAACTAGATGACAATAACATCTTTTTCTTAAGCAAAATAAGGTTCCAACAAAATGGTTCCAGCAAAATAAGGTTCCAACAAAATAAGGTTCACAGCTCCGTGTTCCTCGGGAGCGGAATATGTAAACAATGCGCACGAGGACATCAAAGGAATGAATCGAAACTAGCTAGCGGTGGTACGCTAAGGACAGCTAGCGTCACCACAGTGTCATCATACAGTTAAGCCCGCCCACTAAGAGGGAAGATATGATTGGTCAATTTTACTGTCATTTGAAACTGGTATTGCTGAATTATAACTGCCAGGCCCTCTGTAAACGAACAGCGGGCATCACAGTGCTGATAGGGGGAGACACAGGCTCACAGGCTTCCACTCAACCCCTCACCTTCCAACACAGATTGAATAGACACGGGTGAATAATTTATTTGCTTATATTTTTGTAATTATTTAGATGTCGAATGTCAAACTGTAAGTAAATAAAATAAAATTGGATAAATTATGTACATTTATGCTTTAAGAATATTTTAGGCCCTCTGAGAGGGCGTAGAGGGCCCTGACGGTTCCCCACTGGAGTAGAGTGCTGTAAGATGTTCACTGAAGAAGGAGGTAGCCACACACAGGAACACTGTGTTCACACCTGATATTTTTGGAGGTCTCTTGTTCCAGCTAGTGGAGGGAAAAAGAGAAGAAGAAAAAAACTGTCCAAGTTTATGTGGAAACCTTGTCGTGGAAATTCGCCTGCCGTCCGAAGCCAGTGCGAGTGAAGAATGTGGCGGTGGGTATTTTTAAACCCCAGAGAAACCTCAGAGTCGGTACTTAGAGTGGGGTCATGTGAGGCAAGATGGAGACACGCCAGCCGTAAGGTCGCTCCCACGTGATGGGGCCCTGGCGGAGTGCTTCTGCTCCCCACCAATGGCTCTACCCCCAACCTCTGACACCTGAGGAGACCCTCCTGTCCCCCCTTATCCCTGGGGTCCTGACCCTTCACCTCTGACCTTCTACAGCAGACACATGTTCTCCCTCTGCCGTTACACAGACAAGGCTCATCTGTTAAACAGCAAGTGACTGGGTCAGTGTAGGTTCCCTGATGTTTGAAAAATCTTATGATGGGGAAAATTACAATAGCTTTTTGCTCAGTGTCCTACAAGCCTGAAGCGTCCAAAAAATAATAACACTGACAAAGAAGAAAGACAAACACGTACGGTCTGGAGCATCCCTAGAGCAGATATATGTTTGCAGGGTTACTTTAAAGACAAAGTGTGACAGTAAATGTGATATTAATGTTCATTTCAGAGGGTTTACTTTTAAAAAGCCTGAAAAAATTTGTAGAATGCCACCAAATTAAAATGCAAAAACTTCATCCATGTGTGTTACGTGCTAGTGCATTTCTACCAGCACGGTTTTTACGTACTTTATTGAGTGCTGACCTGTAAAGACATCACGTGAACCACATGGGCAGATGGCATCCTTAAACACGTCATTTTGCACATGCTAACGAAAGATGGAAAGGCCCACATATGCTAACGGGAAATGAAGTGAAGTCATACATGCGTGGTCCACTGGCTTCATGCAGATGCTTCAACTCCATTATGCTTTCCATGATTCTGTATGCAGGACAAGATTAAAACTGGCTGTGTCACAGACGTGTGCTTATTGTATAAATGTTTTCCCCTGAAAGACGTGAGTGAGAAAGGACTAATGGTTTAAATTTGCACACTCCATTGATGGGGTTCTCTAAGGGTTTAGGTCCATTTACCTGCTCGTGTGTGGAGTATTTTGAATAAAAAGGCGGTAATGTGTGTGTTGGGAAATATCCAAGAAATTATGTCAAATAACTCAAGAGCGCTGTGCCTGCAATTCAGTCAAATGAAGTGCTTTTTGAACATTATGAAAGCGGCAGTTACATTAATTCAGTCACACAATTTAAAGACTGTGTGGAAAAGCCAGTTGATTCAATGAGGGGAACGTGGCAGATTTTGCCGAGTAAAGTCTCCCATTCACTGACCATTAATTGTGATGTAGTCTCATTGTGGCATAGTGTGGCTACATCAGGGTTAATGACAAACAATAAGGTGTGAATGTCTTAGAGGCACAACCCTAGCTGGATTAGTGAAGACAGAGTGATGTAGAGTGAAAGCACTAGGTGATCCACAACTGCTGAATCTTATTTGACCGGAAACGTCCTACATGTCATATTAAATGACTTACAGTCAAAAGGTAAGTGAGATTATTGGATGACACAGAAAGTGAGGTTTAAAAAAAAAGCTTTTTATCTCATGAGGTCACAGCTTTATGTTTTCCGCAGGAAAGCCCACACTTTGTCTCAAACATGGTCTACCTCGACGGTCCTTGAAACCAAGTCTGAACCAAAGGATCATAGTGGGTAATAGCTGAAGCAGAAACTGTCGGACTGTGAGCCACTGTACACTGAAATGGAATCTGTTGCATTATGGTCCGAATCATCACCAAGCTTCTGAAATTACAGTTTTAAGAGAATAAATGAGGAACAATTGCTTACTGAGATGTAATGACTGATAATTACAGCTTATAGTAGCTATAGATGAGAGCTAGCAAAATAATGATTACTTCCACTCAATACTTCTAATGCTTTAGGCAGACATAAGTGTACAAGTGTGCCTGTGGGAAAGTGCAGAGAAAGTCTCGGCTCTCCTAGAGAAATAATGATTGGTCATTTTCCATACTACGCATAACCCACAAACAATATCGCTATATTATCTTCCATGACTGTTAGGAAAGTTGGGCAAGATTATGACAATATAGCCCTTATCTTTTTGAAGAGAGTGCCATTTAATCAGTGGACAAACAGATGCAAATCCACCTGAGCTTTATCAAACACAGTGAATAAACAATCATGTTTTCACATGTTGTACCACGTCACAGTGCCCAGGGAGCAAGCATGAACCCATTGGCTAGGGCTCAGAACGCTCATGAGACAAGTATTAACAAGTACCCACAGGTTTTTAAATGGATGCTGGTTGGGAAAATGTATTTTTGCTTCTCTCCCCTGGGAGCAAACACAAGACAGAGCAGGTCCTGTTACCAAACGCGAGTAACCAACAGACCCAAAAACGTGAAGATGATGGCCAAGGTGGCACAAGTTTAGCCACACCTTGTTTCCTGACCACTAACCCCTCACACTGCTTCTGGAGAAGATATATATATATATATATATATATATATTCACACATTAGTTGTTTGCATGCTGTGGTTATTTTGTCTGACGTATTTATAAGCACATGGGTGAGGTATACAATGTAGATTTATTGTTATCTTCTAACAATTCAATGATTTATTATAATTATATAGTACATATGTAAAATAGTCGAGTCGTCTTGAATATAATTAACAAAAAATGGAAATTACTCTTGAAAATTTCTGCATAGGCAATCTGTGTAGACCATAGGTCTCTATTTAAGCTTTTTTTTTTTGATGCATAATCCCAAAATTGTGCTGTGCATGCATGTGCACCTCAGTCAAAAAGCATCAAATAACAAAAGGCTTTTATTGGCTGGGAGTTTTTCGTTCTCACCTTAAATCCCTGAAGCGTGTTCTGTAACCACTAGGATATGTTTCCTGTATTAAGAGTCATTTTCCCACCACGGTGGTGGAAAACTGTCGCTATTTCTTAAGGCAGCATGACGACCCTCTTTTCTCCACGTTTGGCCTCTTTGAAGCTACAAGATATGAGGGCTCAGAAACCTGAGGGTCTGCTGCTCTTCTGAGACTGCTGAACAAAAGAAGCCCCAGAAGAACAAACAAATCACTTTGTGTCTCCATGAACCGGCATAAACCACTGAGTGGGCACCTGATGTTTGACCAGACCCTGCCTACGATGGATGTTTGACCAGACCCTGCCTACGATGGATGTTTGACCAGACCCTGCCTACGATGGATGTTTGACCAGACCCTGCCTACGATGGATGGTTCTGCTTTTGAGATCATTTGATTAAACTGACTGAGGTATGGGCACACCTGAATTTTTGAAAAAGGCTACAGTTTGATGGCTCATTAAAGGTTCTGGGGGGTTTCTGGGTGCTGCATGAACTTGGTTCCTGCATTGATGAATAAAAACGTTCAGTTTGAATATTAGCCTCTGTTTCCTAGTGTTTTCTTTTTTAAATAATAAATGGATTGACAACAGGAAATACACTGTGTATGCTTCAGGGTCCTCTAGAGACCCATTCAGTTATTTACAATTCAGCGAATTAATCATACTTAGCATTCGCAGGAGTATCTTGAAGAAGCTCTCCTTAAAAAAGCGCTGGGTGGGGTATGGGGGGGGGGGGGGGCAAGGGGGGGGGGTCTGCGCAATTCAAGACTTATTTAAATCCTCCTCGTAGATTAGAAACCGGTTTGACAAGCCTTTCACCACTTGCGATATCTGAGGGCTTTTTATGCCATACAGAAGTAGGTAATCCATTAGGAATTTACAAATGATTCGAAGTGGGCCTACAGACACACTGCTGGGTGTTTCCAAGAAAATATTTCCATATTGTAGATAATTTGTGAACTGAAATGCAAATGAGGGCTGCATTTGAGCCATTGTGTGGCCGACTGCCAAATTTTACCATTGTTGGGGCTGAATTACCCAAGGCATCTCGGCCTAATGCTCATCAACATTTCAAGTGCAGATATTGTTATTTATGGCTGGACAAATGTCATGGAAACATTACGGAAATAAATGGTGAGGTGTACTCTTGTGGTCTGGATAATGCAGAAAGAGAATGTACATGCATAGCAGGTAAGATCTGTGTTTTACTTTACTGTGGATTGTCTGCTGCTGTTGGTTAAGAAATTTAGAAGTGAGTGAGGAGTGAGTGAGGAGTGTGAGTGAGTGAGGAGTGTGAGTGAGGAGAGTGAGTGAGGAGTGTGAATGAGGAGTGAGTGAGGAGTGTGAGTGAGTGAGGAGTGAGTGAGGAGTGTGAGTGACTGAGGAGTGTGAGTGAGGAGTGTGAGTGAGGAGAGTGAGTGAGGAGTGTGAATGAGGAGTGAGTGAGGAGTGTGAGTGAGGAGTGTGAGTGAGGAGAGTGAGTGAGGAGTGTGAATGAGGAGTGAGTGAGGAGTGTGAGTGAGGAGTGTGAGTGAGGAGTGTGAGTGAGTGAGGTGTGAGAGTGAGGAATGAGTGAGGAGTGTGAGTGAGTGTGGAGTGAGAGTGAGGAGTGAGTGAGGAGTGTGAGTGAGGAGTGAGGAGTGTGAGTGAGGAGTGAGTGAGGAGTGTGAGTGAGGAGTGTGAGTGAGTGAGGAGTGAGTGAGGAGTGTGAGAGAGGAGTTTGCCCTCAGGACCTTGTGTCTTATAGCGTCCTGCCTGGCTCCTGTCCCACCACCATACATCCACCCCATGTATTACACACAACTCTTTCACGACAACTGCAAGTTGCGTGTGCACAGTTGATGTTTAACTGTAAGGATCATCAAATTGCTTATTTGGGTAACTGGTGGATATCAGAGTTTCATGAATTTTTAAAAGTTTCTAAAATATTGCAATGTCAGTATTCAGTTTTACTAAAAGTACATACGAGTGTATGAAACAGAAAATTCAGAAAAACATTCATATGATCTGTGTGTGTGTGTGTGTGTGTGTGTGTGAATGTGTGTGTGTGTGTCCTTCTTGTCCTCTCCATCCCCTCCCCTCTTCTTCTATGTGCCTCTCTGTGATTCACCTTCATCTCTCTCTCTCTCTCTCTCTCTCTCTCTCTCTCTCTCTCTCTCTCTCTCTCTCTCTCTCTCTCTCTCTCTCTGTGTGTGTGTTTCTCTCTCTCTGTCCCTCCATGTTGCCTCTCCCGTACTGGTTAAGGGCTTAACTTCCTCTAACACCTATTACATGTCTGGGCATCTGGGGCAGCCCCACCACACCAGAGTGGCCCAAAATGTCTTCCTTACGTAATGGGCAACTGTCTCCAGTCATTAGGGGCAGCTTTTTAAAAATACATGCTTCTGCCGACAGCAGTATGCTCTGGACTAAGCCTGCCTTTCACATCATATTTGCTGTAGAGCCTCTGTTTGGTTATATTTAACCCAGAGCTAAAAGCTCACTCCGCCAGCCAGGACCTCTGTCTAGTATATGTGGTCATTATTGAAAGCAAGTATAACAAGGTAGCTTTTGCCTAAGTGTCAGAGAATCAGTTTCAGGTGTGAGTGTCGAATAAAAAGTAGTGTTTGTGATATTAAATACTGTAACAAAGCAAATAATGTTATATTATTATTATCATTTGTTGCTATTCATTTTAAAGACCGTTTTTGCATTATGATTGTGTCTGTACTGTATAGGGATGGGAAAGGCTAAATTACTGTAGGGTTTAATCATCTTTCCAACCATGTTGGTTCCGGTTTGTTATATGATCACACACATTATGACACTGAAGTAAAAGCAATAAGACATTTTCATGCTTACATGCAAGACAAAATCCTATGGGCTCTGTGTGTGAGTGATGAACACAGTCTGACAGCCATGACACCTCCTGTAAGAACAGGAGCAGCTCTGACACATCTGCCCTTATAAACGCACATATACCCACACAACACACATCCGCGTGCATGCACACAAGAGCAGACAAAAACATTCTGTTTCTTGTATTATTAAAATACAAAACATTGCATTTTGTGTCTGCAGCCACGTAATGGTTATTAACAGATATATTGATATTTTCAATATATTTCTCAAATTACTGGACAATTAAGGGTGTTAACACCATACACTAAATGGTCATATCACAACCTCTATTAATTAGAAACACGGAGGTATAAAATAATATTTTATGCAGTCAGGAATATGCAGCTTATGGACTTTATGCCTCATAAAACCAAAATTATTATGATGAACAAGGAAAATGAAGACCTGTGCATTCCTTACCTGTGCATTGTGTATTTGATCTAAAATAATTTACAAGACATTCTACTGATATTTAATCATCTGTATTCAAGGATGAGGTATGAACTTATTAAATTATATGTATTTAAAATACATTAACTTTCCTGACATATGAATTATCCAGTGATTTTCAGAACTCACTCAAAAAGTCATATTTTTCATTAAATATTTAAGTTAGATAAATGTTAGTGTGGGTAATATGCTTTACTCTGTAAAGGTATAAAATAAAATATGACTGTATCTCGTTGATACAGAGGTGCTCTTTATAAAAATACAATGACCTTGCTGAATGCTAAGCTCTGTGCAGATATGAACTGAATAGAGGTGCCCAGACAGAATCAAAGGTCAGACTCTAGGGGCCTCCCATTCCCAGGGTCACATAATATCATCAGGCCGAGACAAAGAGGAGGTGTTGGCCAGGTGGTGACCTTGGAGACCTTCGTGTCATCTCCATTCATCACAGTGGACGATGTTGCCGTGAGAGAGTGTGGAAGCTCAATGCTGCAGGCCCTGGGACCCTGAGGGGGTTGTTTGTGGCCCCTCAAAGATTAGTCACATGTACTTACCGGTTCCACAGCATGGAGAGCAAAGCTTGTACATGTATGTCCGTCTTTCTTCAGACGCAAAGAGTGTCAACAGCAGCCTCAGCAAAAACAACCAGGCAACAATAATAATGATACTTGCATTTCCTGTTTATCTCATGTGCAGATTTTGCCCACACATGTACACACACACACACACGCACACACACACAAACACACAGAGGCAGGACGTCTGTTTAGAGAAGGAGAAAAATACATACAATAATAAGTTTATTTCCTTTAAAAAAATGAAATGAAATAGATCCAAGTCAAACACAATGTTACCTTATTGCTCCGGGTTAGCTTTCATTGGCTAACCAGACAGACAGACAGACAGACAGACACACACACACACACACACACACACACACACACACACACACATATGTATGCCCACTATCAATATTTTTACTGAATGATTTGACTTTTACTTTAGTCCAGCATGTAGGTCTTGCTCATTTTATGCACAGCCGCCAACCAAAAGGACTCATTACATGATAGACACTAACCTTTAAGTTAAAAGTTTAAAAAGTTCAAAGGAAATAGCAGCATCACACTTTGTTTATACTTAACGTATGTGGTGTTTACTGAGGATGGGTATCTTTAATTACGCTTGGGCGAGAAAGCAAATATTTGCTTTTACGCTCTGAGCTGTGGAGCTGGCCGACCTTACTGGAGCCCCACGCCGGTGCGCAGTTTGTGCACCTCACGCGTAAGCATCAGACCCTCTATCTGCAGCGAAGGCGATTCTCATGCAAAAGAGGCCCGCGTGTACGAGAGGGGCGTCTAATTACGGCCGAGGGGTCTCAACGGCAGCATAATTAGAGGACAACTCCCTGGTGCAAAGAGCTCGTCGGTCGGGCGCTTGCAGGGAGTTTTTTTTTACGACGATGGGGTCGTACCACGATTACCCCGACCCACAACAATGGAGCAGCCCACAATGGAAGCCCTATTATTTAGCTTGTATGTTGGAGCAGGCCGCAGTGCACAGTCTCTTCTGGGCTCGCCCAGCGAGTGGAAGTGAGGCGCACCTCGCACAAAGGCTCCAGGCCTGCTGAGGATAAAGGGCTTGGCTTCTTAATCACTGGCCTTAAACTACAGGAAGTTGCCTATTCTTGGAGCCCCTCAGGCAGCGGAGCAAACCTTTAATCAGTGTGAGGATGAGCTCAGCCTGGTGCTAAGAGATGGAAGAGAAGGCACTTGATTATCAGGGAGAAGACCAAACTTGAAGACCCAGTCTGACTCTAATGTGCAAGCGATGAGTGTTGAATGCTGTTAACACAAAGGGTTTCGCTAGTATCATTTCTAGGCTGACTGCTAAACCAGATTCATCATGGCACAATGTAGATATAGTGTACAGCAGTAACATAGACACCACTAGTTTCATTAAGTCTTGTTTTTCTTGATGTGTTTGAACTTATCCAGCACAGTGTGAGCTTACCTTCTCTTACCGCACATGTACCTGATCTCGTCTGTCTCTCACTTGGTTTTTACTAATTATGACTGTGTGTGACTCAGACACGGGCACTTCTCAGCCCACGGAAACAGATAAAAACAACTGTCATTTACTCTAAAGAGCGCTGCGCTGCTGTCATACAGCAGAAAAAACAAACAACAAAAAGCAGGAATGAGCAGGAAACGGCTGCACTGGGGGAAGGGGAAGGTTTCGCTCTCGTGTAAACTGTGAGAAAAGAAAGGGTTGCATTGCTGTTCCCCACAGCATCCGTTTCTGAGCCTTTATTGTTCTTGAACTGGACAAATATTCCTTGTGTAAGTACCTTTTCTTCCAGTTTGCTGAGTTAAACAATTTCATTCTTTCTTTGAAAGATCATGAGCCAACAGGGTGCCCAACTTCAACCCGTTAGCTTTGCTAGGGTTTCTCAAAAGAGAAGGACTATAAATACATAACATATGTGCAGCGGGGCTAACATATAAGACCTATAATTTCACATGGTATACATAATGTTATGTGGTATATGGGATGAACAAATGTTAATGTCAGCCTTGTGATCATTTTGTTGTTTTTTTTGTTTGATCATTTTGTAACAACATGAAGTCTGTTTTATGCAAATATTGCATTATAATTTTTCTTGCTTATTTATCTGTAAGATGATACCACAGGCTCACAGTCCACATCTTGTCCAAAAGAAAAAGAAATCGCTGTTGCTGTGGACAGAAATCTCTACCTACCTCTAATGGGCGGAGCACTAGTCAGGCCCGCCCACATGCCGCTGAGCCCCAGAACAGGAAGTGAGGAGCCCAGCCCACAAGCCTCCAGTGAGTGAGTGTGCATGTGCCACAGAAGGTCAAGGCAACGTGGGGGGAGGAGCTAAAGTAAGAGAATATAGGCCTTTAAATTAGCATGTAAAGACACTCATCAATCGTGATAGAAATCTGACAAAAAACATTTGATTTGTTAAACTAACACATTACAACCAGTCCTAGAGTTGTCTGCTACCACAAAATAAGCAATATATTGTGCATCAGCACACAGAGAATTCTGTTACTTTTTTTTCCTGCTATAGCCACTGCAGGATGATCTGATCGCCATTATTACAAGGCTGACATTGACTTCTCTGTGGGCCTATTGCACTGCATTGAACTGTTTATGCAAGTCTGGGGATGACAGAGACTTTGTATTCACATTGCATTCAGTGTGCCGTCTAGCCAGATGTGACTTAACAGATAACGATGGAGCTTTATGGGACTATGACTAGGCGTGCCACTTGTCTTAAAGTGACATTTCAGAATCGCAGAATACATTACCGTACATCAGGTGTCGGTACTGAGCTGACAATGACTGACAACATTCCATGGGCCCTTGACAACAAATAAACCAAAAAAAGACAGGACAGTTGATATGATTTGATATATATATTTTGAGTGCACAAATTTACTTTATTACAAACTAATGTTAAGCACCTTTAATGAATGATAGCGTCGAACCTGCAAACCAACAAGCAGCTGCCTTAGGACTGGAGAGCGCGAGCTTAGTAGCGCGTGGTAACACCAATAATTATGTCACATACGAGCGTTATGGCTCTCTTTGCATAATTGCATGATTTCGAAATTGATTTATGAAGTTGCACAGAAATATAAACTAAGAGGTGGACGGCGCCAGTTTCAGATGACTGTGGGTAATACGGTTTACTCAGTAAGTCTGCACGCATTTGTTAAAACTGCTGTTGATGCGTGTTAATGTATGGTTTAATGTACGAATGTTTGACTTTTCTCATTATACTGACCCATCGCTGCAATCCAGCAGAATAATTGGTTAGTACCAATTACTTCCCGATTTATACATTCAAAGTCAGCTGAAATTAACTGGTAAAGCACTATTAAAAATCATTAAATCACAGGCTTGTCATACTCAGGGAACTATTAGTTCTTGGCATGTGGTAACGGCAACACAAAACGTCAGTGCAAGCTGTGATAGGCTACAGGGCTGGCAGCATTAGCTGAACATAACCTCTCTATTACTTTCATGAACTGCTGGTAAACGTTAATAAACACTACTGTATTTAGATTCATAATAAAATAAGTAATATAATTTTTCCGCACGTATTACACTGCCGTCTTTATTTCTTAAACAACCATTTATCGTATGTAATACTTAAACTATGGATGCTCAAGTCTGTTTTAACCTCTCATCATTTCTCCTGACGTCAGTTATCTGTTTAGGTGCCATTTCCTCAAGACTAAACATTGCTCTTTGGCAAATATGAGAAACAGGCAGAATGTGTTCAGGACGCTCGCGCCGGGGTGAGCGCGTGGAAGCGCGTGCGTGCTCGAGTGAGCATGTAGGCCAAACAGCGCCGACGTGCCTCACCGCCCCGGGGGGAGCGCGCGCGCCTCAGCCACGCCTGCGTCACGGGACGTTCTCCACCTCAGAGAAAGACATGGCAGCACGGAAAACCACACTCGGCGACAAAGGGACAGGATTTTTGTTTTTCTAACAATGTCTGGTGTAATTCTAGTCGAGATGAATTGGGAAAGATGAGCAGGATAACACTTTTCTCTTATTAATTTGTGGTCGATTTATTTCATAAAACAATTTAAAATAGCTAAATATGATTAGGTCATATAGGTCAGTGGAAGTTTATGCCTAATTTGGATAAAACATTAAACTGATGCCCTTTGTGTGCTCTATGTAAATCAATGCAATTCTTCTACAAGTAACAGATGAAAGATGAAATCATTGGAATAATGATCCTGAAAGTGAAGATGGTGACAGTTAATGGGCACAGTGTGATTAGACTAAATCACAAAGGCCAATTACACCCCACACCCTCCACAGCCCCCACACTTGCACGCCACCCATGGTACACTGAGCAGAGTCGTGGTAGCTCTGAATACAAGGAAGCACAAAACAAATTACAGAGTGTGATGTTCTGGAATTGTCAATGCCAAATGACATCCGGAGACTCCAGAGCTGTAGAGGAGTCACAGTGTTGTCCAGCATTCAGTTTAAGAGCTCTGCTTTAATGCAGATTTCAGAGAACAAGTTCCTGCTTTTAATAATCTCCATTCATGCAATCAGCCTATGTTCTGACCTTGGCGATGGTCAAATATACTGGTTTCAGGGCCTCAGACATTCTAAAACATTCTCATACAGATGACTAATCTTATGTCAAGGGCAGTAGTGTAATGGTGTTCACTGAAACATTATCTGTAATCTCATTTGTTGCCAGTTTGTGCTTACTGTTATCTATGATTTAACCTACTGGAAGTTTCCCCTCTTTGGTGTGAGTTAATTCGATACTCACTGTACACATCTTTGAAGTGTTGACACGCATCACTGTCATATAAGAGCAAAGGTTGGAAGATAATTCAACAAACTGAATGCAGAAATAGTAGTAAAATTACTGTAAGTAGAAGTAATAATTAAACAATATTACTTCAATAATTGTTTTATTAATTTTGTTTTCTTTGCTCTTATTGTTATTAATGAAAAATCTATGCCTTTTATGGATGTACTGTTATTTTTTTTAATGGTTGATTATGTTCTCACCACCAACAGCTGACAAAGAAAAGAAAAAAAAGCTTTTCACATCTTCCTCTGTGCGTATCCTCGCCTTCTGCTGCAAGCTAAGCCGTGACTCTTTCCTCCTTTTAACGACTGTTTCTCATCATTGGCCACACGGTGTTACCTCCTCAACCACGTCTTTAACGGTTCTTAACCACTTCCACCTCCTCTGCGCCTCCACCCCCCCCCCCCCCCCCCCCACACACACACACACACACACACACACTCTGTGTGCGCACGCTCGCTCTGCGCTGGATACTGGCCGCTAGCAGCTCGCAGCTGCTGCCAGACTTGATAGCATCACACCGCGCCCGGCAGCACACTGTCTGCCTGGGCCTTAGCTGTGTTAGGAGAGAGATGGCTTCAAGCATCACACGTGAGCCCAGAGATAAGGACAGATGTAGGAGAAGACCAGTGATGGGTGGTGTTGACTAAGTGGGGGTGGAACCTTTCAAGACCTACTTGTTTTTTAATGGTAACTATATAAACAACCTAAAAACGCAACAATTTTTGAAACAGTACATTTAATTGAGTACAACCATAGTGTTTTCACATATTAGTCAATTTTAGTGAAAACAGTTTTGATGTACAGAATCATAGAAAATCATTTCAGTAATGTGAATTAGCTGCATAAACATGGAAACAAGGAAAATTAGTTAAATGTTAAAAAGAGAAATAAAAGTAAAAGTCTTAGCATGACATGAGGGAAAATATGTCTATTTTGAATTTAAAAGAATTCACAACCCTACTCTTCCTCATAGCCTTAATTCATGCAAATTCCAAAGTACAATTATGAGATCTGACATTTGAGAATCCATTTAGATTTTATTTTGTGTCTTAACAGCAAAACTATGGACAAGATTTCATCATTCATCATTAATCATATTAACAGACCAAACCATTAAGGCACACATGTATTTTACAACTTGAAAATTAATCTGCAGCTTTCTGGACCAAACAGAAGTGACCACTTCAATCCACAGCTAGAAGAGTGAGGAAGGCAGTGCCTTCATCATCCATTGATAAACATCCAGCATAGCCCCCAGCCTCTTCCCCCCAGCCTCTTCCTCCAGCCTCTTCCTTCAGCCTCTTCCCCCCAGCCTCTTCCCCCCAGCCTCTTCCCCCCAGCCTCTTCCTCCAGCCTCTTCCCCCCAGCCTCTTCCTCCAGCCTCTTCCTCCCAGCCTCTTCCTCCAGCCTCTTCCCCCCAGCCTCTTCCTCCAGCCTCTTCCTTCAGCCTCTTCCTCCAGCCTCTTCCTTCAGCCTCTTCCTCCAGCCTCTTCCTCCCAGCCTCTTCCTCCCAGCCTCTTCCTCCCAGCCTCTTCCTCCAGCCTCTTTCCCCCAGCCTCTTCCTCCAGCCTCTTTCCCCCAGCCTCTTCCTTCAGCCTCTTCCTCCCGGCCTCTTCCCCCCAGCCTCTTCCCCCCAGCCTCTTCCTCCCAGCCTCTTCCCCCCAGCCTCTTCCTCCCAGCCTCTTCCTCCAGCCTCTTCCTCCCAGCCTCTTCCTCCCAGCCTCTTCCTCCCAGCCTCTTCCTCCCAGCCTCTTCCTCCCGGCCTCTTCCTCCCAGGTTGCATGGCTGGTCAGGATGAAGTTAGTACAGAGTTTCCATTGAAAAGTGTCAACAACCTACTGAACTGCGAGCTAGATCCAGGTAAGCTTGCATTGGAAAATGACAATGAATTATTCAATAATTGCTTTTATGAATCTGTTGGAAGCCTGCAACCTCTTAGCTCTGTTTTGGATTAAGTGGACATTTGATTTTGTTTCTAATTCTTTCCTATTTATTTAATTAATTAATTAATCAGCTTGGCTCTTATGATATGGAACTAGATATTAGCATGCAATGCTATGGTTAAGTGAGAATAGAATGGTGTATATGAAAAAAAATCATTAGACACATTAGCTTGCATTGTAGTATCAGTTTTCTCCAACTGTGAATCATCTAGTCACAGGAATGAATTGTGAACATCTGGTTCATGGTGAATTTTATTTGTAATTTGTTACATGCTTGTATGATGCTAAATTAAGCCAGAAAAAAGCCTATGGCATGCTATTCTAAAATAGTATATTTTATAACACCAACTGCTAACTAAAGAATTTTAAATAAGGTGTATCTTACAAATGCTGAACTCAATGCTCTTCTCTTTCTGTCTCTGTCCCTGTCTTGCTTTCTGTGTGTGTGGTGTTTCCTCGGGACCACAGGTTCTATTTTGGACCTCCTGTTTACTTTGATACATTTCAAATGTACGCAACCACAACTCCTCCCTGTGAAAGACCAGCCCTGCTAAGTCTGCACAGTACCCTCATTCTTAAGCAGACCAGTGTGTATGTGTGTGTGTGTGTGTGTGTGTGTGTGTGTGTGTGTGTGTGTGTGTTGCTAAACAACCTCACGACCCCTCCCTAAACCCCAAACCAACACACAAGCATGGGCTCCACTCTCATGAAGGTTCCCTGTCATTTCCTGTTTCAGGATATTGTATATTCAATTGGATATATTCAACACTCCTTCAAAGATTTTAAATCTGAGATAGATTTGGAACCTTATGACTTTTTTATTATCTAGATTTTTAGATTTTAGTGTGTTTTTATATTATTTGTTATAAAAACAACAGGGAGCATATATATATATATATATATATATATATATATATATATATATATATATATATATATATATATATATATATATGGGAGGCTGGATTTGACCCGGAGTCACCAAGTGATGTGATGCCACCTCCACTCAAATAAACTATTTGTTAGACCTACCACAAAAAAATCTTTGCCTTCAAACCACATAGGCCTGTGGTTCCTTAAACATCTCTGGAACTAATTTGGTTTGATGTAAAAAGAACCCAAGAGCCTAATCTCCACTGTGAACTATGGTGGTGAACCTTGATATCTCCACTGTGAACTATGAGCCTTGACGCTCACTGACTTTGTTGGAATTTTACCTTGCAAATCTTAGGATAGTACCTTATGGACACCATAAAATATCAGGAAATCTTGTCTCAAAATCTGGGTGTTCTTCTATGATGGACCATAAGATTGGGCCATGATGGGATCTTCATGCAGGGCAGTGATCCCGTACACACCTGCAATACCTCCACAGACCACAGAGTTAACCTTCACCACTGGCCATGCCGGTGCCCTGGAAACCTGTGGACTGAAGTCAGGAGTAGATTTGGGAGGATGAAGACACATTAAGCAAAGACCTAATGGTTTAATTTTGGCAAAGAGAAGGAATTTTGGCACACTGCTAAATATACGGTGCTAGTAACTGACATATTTTTAAGATAACATTTTTAAAAACAATTAAAAAATTTTACCTCATTAAAAAATATATTTCTCTCATATTTACATACGTACAATGACAGTGGCAAAAGGTCTTGCTCATATGAACCTTTGCCATACACTGATGTTTAGTAAGTGTTTGAAGGGACCTGTGTCAACAGTGTATTCTTGATTCTCAATAGCTGGGGTATCCAATCTCCTCTGCAAAAAACTCAGAGGTTTTTTTTATTTAGTAGAATTCTGAGTATCTCTCCTTGATTGAAATAAAACCCTCCAGTTTCCGGGCCAACCCTGATTCAGTCGCCAGCCCACAGTGATTCTGGGCATTCCCATGCAGTGTGCATGTGTCCTATATGAAGTCCACACTGTGCTGAGAACATAGAGCTTTTAGGTGTTACTGAATGTGCAGTTCTAGTGTGAAAACTGATTCATGGTTTAGTGGCATGACAGAAGGATCCTTTACAGAATGGGTACAAATACTAAGGTGTGGAAGATCGGTGTGAAAATCATTGTGTTGGTGAAGCAAAAATATTTTCAAAAAGAACTTGCTGCCACAGTTGGTTGGAGTCGGCAGTGTGAACAGAGCATGGGGAGAAGTTAAAACAGGCTGGTGGGACAGAAGCAGTGTAGGTCGGCCATCGGGGTGAGGGAAGGGCCTCACCAATACTGCTAAACAGCCGTCTTCCTTTGTTTCATGGCATCATTTGATGTGTAGAAGTGATCATGCAGGAAAGAGCCGAGCTATTCTTTTTGACTGACGTTTTTCTTTGTGTACGTTTTTATCCATTTTTTTCCCTCTCATCTTTACCCAGGGTTCCAGTTTATCCATTCTAAATTACAATGTCCTTGTTTGAAATAGTTTTATCTTTACCTGCTTCCTGTGGCTTAAATCCTGAAGTTAATCGTGTTAAATCTAAAACATGAGCGAGAACATTAGGGATAATACCACCTGTACCATCCAAGGAAGGTTCTTTCTGTTTAGTTTATTCACTAACTTCATAAAAAGTCATTGTATGTATTCTAAATCCATCACCACAAACTATAAAGCAATTTTATCTTTACAAAGAATGATACACACCCTATAATATTGGTTAAAACATGTCTGGAAATGGTTCTTGTGCAAGAGTAGTGCACCGGTATGGTACCTCATAACCACATGATCATAGGTTCATAACCCCTTATCTCACTGTATTCAATTGTACTCTGGAATAAGGCATATACACAGAGGTTTTGGACTTAAAGTGTTCTTTGTCCTTGGTGCAATTCAGGGATAGTTTCGGCACACAAATGTGGAGAATTTGTTCTCCCAACTAACAAAAACAGTAGCTTATAGATGTTCAAGGTATTTCTGCATAAAATGTCTTTCTTTCCAGAGTGTAGTAAAGGCAATACATTCATGTGACCTCTGTGGTCTGCAAAATGATCTTTATGCAGGTTTGTCATTGAACTGTGGGTAACTGTAACTATTAGGAGGCTAGATCTAAACCTAACATAAACAAAAGTTCGAGAGAGAGAGAGCTTTAATTGAATAATTGCAGACAAATCAAGCTAGAAACCCAAATATTGAAACCTTCAAAATACAACTTACATAACCTCTGCGTTAGTCAACCCTTTACAGAGGTGAGAAGCAGTTAACATTAAGTCTAAAGTGGCTACAGGGACTTGTAGCCTATAGTTTTTTTTGCAACTGCTTTTGTATGGAATCCGTGGTAATTACTCTAGCTTGCGATCATTCATTAAAAAAATCTTTGTGAAACTGTGTCAAGAATATGAATGTTTCTCAAGCAACACAGGGCCATTTGGCACCCCAAGTCGAGATTAGTTCAGCCGCGACGAAGTAAACTATTCCATGTTACACTTTTAAAAAGTCTTTATGAGAGAATAAATCCTTTCCTCAGCCAGAGTGCATGAATTAGATCTTGCCGTGTCTGACAGGAAACCTCTCGCGCTGCTAAAGGGCTAAAATGGTGGCGCCAGAATGTAGTTTCTAGGACTCAGACACAGAGAAAGCTTTCGCTGGGGGAAGGCAATTCTGAAATGCACCCAGCTTGCGATAAAATCAATTAAAACACACGCTGTTTATTACCAATTGACTGAAATTAACTCTTTTTGTAGTCAGAATGCTAGGCAATCCAATTTTTGGAAATGAAGATGTGAAATGAGGCATTACTTTTACAACTGTTTCCCGAGACAGAAGACAGTCAGCGGGAGAAGCCCCACTGCGTCAGCGAGCAGTGCCTGTTTCCCTCTCCCACTTCTGCCATATACATTATGGTAATATCTGAATTCCATAGCACCGCGCACTCCGGGGGTAAATCCTTGGGGCGGAATGTATAGCGTCTTTATTTTTTATTTATTTTCAAGTTGGAGCTTGTTCGCGGATGTATAGATCTGCTTTGAGGTTCTTATCGCGCTCTCCCAGTTCCTTCTATAATACGCAGGCACACCGACTCACGCATTCTTCCACGGAGCGGGGGAGGGAGGGAGGGAGTCGAGCACAAGAAAGAATGACAGACTCGACTTAGCAGTCAGCTCTGAAGGGAGTTCGCCACTCTAAGCTGTATCCGCGGACGCCTGCGAGCCAGAGATATTAGACCTCGGCACCGGACAGACGTTCAGATCTTAACTGCGAGCGGTGGGCCTGACACAGTAGGCCTTCAGAATGAACGGAAATGTTCCGTGTCAGTCTCGCTTTGATTTGAACGGAACAGGAATGATCACGAGCGTGGCCTCGCGGACGCCGCGGGTTCCGATGATGGCTGCTGCTCTCTGGTGATCAGTTTTAAGCTGGTTGCTGACAAGGATCATTAGGAAGTTCTTAAAATATTCATATATTTTGCCAAGCTCAGTACAGCTCCAGAAAGATAGCAAATTTTGTACACATATTCAAGCAATTGCAGGATGTTGCATGAATGTAAAGAAAAGTTAATTTATAAGCATTTTGGGCTAGGTTAGTTTACCTGAACTAAAATGTACCACAACAAAACCATACTTAAGCTGAAATTCACTTTGCAGTTCTTTTTGTTATGTGAAAAACAGCTTTATCAGACCCCCCTCAGCGTGGAGTCATTACTGTGGCAGGTGGATCCTATAAGGACCGTCTGACCTGATCTTTTATGCACTTTCATGTGGCTCAGCATTTAATTATACATCAGTTTAGGGCCTCCGAACGAGACCCCATCACTCCACAGGTACAAACAGCTGAATTATTGAACACCATCCAGGCAGGAATGGCACCACACTAAATGTGGAGTTATTAGCTAGTGCACACCTTTGTCTTTGCCTGTCTCGCTGTTCTTCACCATTTTCTCTTCAACTGGGTTCGTAAAGCCTTCACTGGTGGGCAGTTGCAATTTAATTATACTATGAATGATATCAAAATAACTAAGTCAAATATGCTCTTTAGTTTGATGACACTATATTAGCTGTATGAAAAGGCCTTCTAATATTTTAACCAACATCAGAGAATCAAACACAGATATCAGCACAAACATAGTACATTATTACAAGTTAGAAAAATTATGCTTTTATGCTCTTATTCTTATTCTGGAGGCTGTTCTATCAGCCATATGTTAACCCCAGGCTCTGGTTGCATGGCCAACAGTGTGAACTGTGATTCTGTGAACTGCAATTAGGGGGGAGAGAACATTCAGATATGTGAAGGGGCCTGTTAATGGAGCGACTGCGTGCCTTGTTTCCTGCCTCTCCACAGGAAGCAGCCTCCTCTGGGGGTGGGGGCTCCCAGGCTCTGCGTGTGTTCGCCCGCTGCGTGCGATCACGCTGTGGCGTGGGCCCAGGCAGTTCCTCAGACGTGCACGGGTGTGTCTGAGGGCTGGGGTTCCGCCAAGCGGGAGCACGTCCAACGTGCCGGTGCCAGGGCTCCGCGTTCCAATCATCTCTTCTTAATTTGCACCTTCGGAGCCATGCCTGCGAGCGCCAACCGAAGAGGCTGTTGCTTCTTGACCCCAGCGCGGAGGCAGGAGGGAGGCAACAGAGGAGAGGAAGAGCCACGTGTTTCATCGCAGGGCACACGCGTAGGGGTGCAGGCTGGTGTTGGCTGGACTCCGCCAGCGAGGGGCTCGTCTGGGCTGAGGGGGTGGGCAGGGTGAGGGGGAGACGGGAGGGTCCCCGGGCGATGACAGGTGAAGCCTCTCGCTCCAGCTGGGCCCTCGCAGACAGCTGATCCGGATCCGCACTCGCCCCGGTGCACCACACATGCTCACACGCTCCGCTCTTCACATTAACGCAGCAACGAGGCGCCTAGCAGGGCTGCGTCATAGAGCGCAAAACCTTAGAGACAAAACACCTCGGCGAAAGCACTCCGATCGAAAGTAAAACTAGCGCTACCTTTCTCCTTTACCACTTTTAAGCCTAAAAGCAAATTAGAAGTGAACATCATCTCTGTAAGCTTCTGTCTAAAGGGCAAAAACAGAGAGCTAGGAAAGGGACACCTGCTTACGCTTTCAGTGCGCGGCCATGCTCGGAAACGCTACGACATCTATGAGCCGACGCACATTCATTTTTTATCATCGCTGGGAGTGCGTTCAAGCTCTAATCCTGCTCTCTCTCGTCCTAAGACTCGGCTCACTTTAAAGAGCTTAGAGCTCCTCAGAAATCTCTGTCTCTCTTCATGGTGGATCCGTCGACATCGCAGCTTGTTTTACAAAGCGCCGAGGTATTAGAGCTTCTGTAGCATTTTGCAAAACTGCAAAAATAGATTGAAAAAAAAAATCCTAGCATTGCGTTCTAACATCACAAATGCCTTGCTAGTCAATTCTACTGAGCACAGGAGCTTCGGACCCTCAGACCCTCTGATTCTGACCCGGCTTCAGCCTTTCAGGTACTGCCTGAAGCATGCAGCCAAGGTTCCTCAGTGTGGCTGAACTAATCACGAGGAGCTTGAGCTGCGTTCGTACACTGCTCATCTGAATCATCTTCAGAAGGGTTATATACGAAACCTTGGCTGTACCAACCGGAATCCAAAACCAGTCATTTGGGTCGTCCATCAGTCTCAAGCAAAAACAGAAACGGTCCCTTCCTCTGATTCACTCGTGCAAGATGGAGAATGGAACAGCTTCCTTCGCCCCCTCGGCTGTAATATACAGCCGGTGAGCTCTAACGACGTTGTGACTTGTTCTGTAACGGATTATGTCTCAGCTGTAGACATGCCGTGATTCTCTACGTCGCCCATCATCAGTGGCCAGGCGGCTCTTCCGGAGACGCGGCATCCTTTGAAGGTGTCCACTGGCAGGCCCATGTGGATATATTATCAGCAGTCCTCAGCTGATCCACAAGGCCTGCCAGGCCGCTGAGCGCCGTCGCCTGGCAGGCTGCAGGGCTCCGCTTCCTCCTGTTTTGGCACAAATTTCAGGGCAGATGCCATGCAAGTCCCTTGGGCATGTGTCTCAGTGTGGGTGTGTATGGCGGCGTATTTGTGGCTATGTAGTTGGGGGGCATGTGCATTTCCATATGTGTGTTTATGAGGGTGCATGTGTTGGATGAAACCTGTAGCTGCAGTTTCATGGAGGAAGGGATTATTATTAAACATCTGATATCAGAATATAAGATAGTGAAACATGGACATATGAGTTTGCGAGATGGAGTTATGCATGTTCAGGGAAACCAGCACACATGCGAGGGCTTTAGTGAAGAAGCGGTCCCAGGTTGTTCTTTAATCTTGAAGAACTCCCTCCACAAAAAATGCCTTCATGGAGAAGCAGCCACATCTTTAATGCACGCCGAAAAACGAGACCAAAGCCACAGTACAGTAACAAGGCACCTAGCATTCATTTAAATAATATTTGAATGTAAATAACTTTTCCCTTACATAAGAGAATGGCTATTGTCTGCTTTTAACACAAGCTAGAAAACCAGGCTATCATCTGTCACTGTGTCATGTTTCCATGGAAATCAGTGTTGGAATCATATTTGTGAAGCAGAATTTTCTCTCTTCCTAATGAAACCGTAACACACTACAAAAGCCCATCCTCACTTGTTAACTACCTCCTCCAGAGCACATGGGCTCCAAGTGTATTGTAATGTACAGTATTACAACCATCTAGCTGTTTGATGATGGCCAGAATTGAGGAACGCACACGCTAAATCTGATACAGCTCGACACTCATCCATTCAGTCGCCATACCTCAACCACACACAAACTGATCAGGCATCAATATTCATAAAATGTACAAAGAATTAATTCAAAGATGATAATAGTACATCGACTGTGGTGTGAAAATGCTGCCATTAGTTCCAGACATGCAACAATAATAAGTAAATAATAAATGAAAGTCCCTATTGGGGTTGAAGCATAGTTTTTCTGTTCTTGCATCACCACTGACACTAAATTTAGACACAAGTATTGTGCATTAACTGCTTGTCTTGGCAGTCTACAACTTATGCTAAACCCTGCAAAATGTCAGTCTAAATATAGGAGTGGAACAAAGATAAGATTCTGCCCATTTGTGTTCGAGAGCTAAGCACCTAGCCGGCGATCATCTTCTAGTTTTGAATTCTACTTCCTCACCCCAACCCCAGCACACGCGCACCTGCAGTAGGATATTGTGACACCAAACGGACAGGGCGTAATTCAGAACATACAAAGGAAACGATGAGACAGCCATCCAACCTTCGGCACATTAAGGCATTGAGATGGCTGCTAGAATCCATCTGAAGTGCAGATTCCATGAATGATGATATTTGATTGTAAAATCAATTCCTTTTCAGCAGGCAGTCCATTATATTTGTTAACCGAGTAAAATGGCATGGCTGAACATTTATTTCTGATATTTGTAAAAAAGTCAAACCAACCAGGAAGGCAATATTGCCAAATGTCTACCACCGTCCTTTATAAATGAAGCAATTTTACTGATTCCGGACCTTTCCGATTCACAGGGGCTGGGGTTCAACTCCCATCCTTTCTTTGTGCATGCTTATAGGCTGATGCAACGTGCCACATGGCAGGTTTGGGTCTACAAAAGAAATGCAAAAGTTGCTTCTGGTAAATGCATCTCAAGTAGGAAGTGCTTTTACACCACGTTAGGTACTCGGTCCAGAGCTGAGCAACCAACATGTGAACCACGTAATACTGAGAGTGAAAAATACTTAATAGTCAGAAGCACGCGGCTCCTGGGAGGTGCGGGTCTGTTCATATGAGTGTTGAAGTAAACACAGGGCAGTCAGCTGTGGGTTGAAGTGTAATGAGAGTGAAAGGATGCATCATAAGACAAAAAAGGTTCAGTTTCTTCATCTTCTTCTGCAACATTAACAAAGTAAAGAGGGTGAGCTCCGTATAACGCCCGCAAGCAATCCAAATTAGGGCATGGAAGTGAGAGAGAGAGAGAGAGAGAGAGAGAGAGAGAGAGAGAGAGAGAGAGCCTGTCACAAAAATCATACAACTGCACAATCCACATGGTGCATCACGGTAGCAGTCAAGTGAATAACACAAGAGAAAGCTTTGCAGAATATTGATTTAATGTTGCGCTCAAGCAGTGGAAGATACACGGCCCTGTATTAAACACGCTCTATTTCCCCACATACCTCGGGCCTTTGCTTTCATGGCACACTCGGAGGGGAGGAGAGCGAGCTGCTTTAACAGATCCATCCAAGAAGGGGGCTCTCCATCCCACATCGCAACTATTAACTGAATTTATCCAGACACGAAAAGCGATCAGAGGAAACAGCTTCGTGCTACAGCGTCCGCGTTTATCATTACTCCTCACTGGCCAATGTGAAACTGGACTGACATGATCTTTTCATGATCTTTTAGTTAGGTACTAGTAAAAGCAGGATTGTTGTGCCAAATTCTCATACAAACATGCAAGCCAAAAACATACTGCCTACGCATTGTCAAAAAAGTATGGAGGCACAAGATAGAATGGCTTTGTCAGACAGCACAAGCCTATCAAATTCTGTGTACTGAGATTTTATTGTCCGTATTACTATAATTTAAGACAGATGCTGACCTTACATGCCCGATATTGTGTGTAAATGGCTAAATGGTGGTTTTAAACAGAATTGTTCTGGTAATAAACTTTTTTCTTGCTTAAGGTGATGTGTTGTGGAAAGCCGTAGTCTCCGTCCACGACCATATGAATGACAGGTGGTCTTTATATGTACGTAGTATATTTAGATCGCAACAATAACTTCGACAACACTTATAGCAAATAAAAGCGCACGGAATTCATTTTTAACGCCGAGCAATTAAGAATTCTGTGCATTTTTTTCCTGCAAAACAAACACCGACTCCCATCTGCTGTAACTTCACATTCCCAGCGAAGCCCATTTAACCTCAGTCATCTCAAAACCTTTAACTCTCGACATTTTTCTCACACATTCTTGCACACAAATCAGCTCGGCTGCACGGAGGCGAGTCGTTTCCACGCGCGTCCTGATCCAATGGAACAAAGACGAGCGCGTATCAGCGCGCGCGCGCGCGCGTGCCCAATGGCGCAACTCCGCACGCGTGACGCTCGCGCTCCTCTTCCAACCGCGTTCAATCGGCGAACGCAGGAAGCGTCGAAGTGTCAGAGGCTCCAGCAGTGGAACATCTACCACGTCCGAGACGTCCACAACGCTCACAACTTTTACGAAATTAAACGCTGCGACCACCTCGCCGGTTGTACTATGACCAAACGGACTTTCCAGCGCGTTTCGGTGGCAGGACTCGCCCGAACGACGGCGTCGCCTGCATACAGAATGGTTAGTATCGATATTACTTTTATTTTTTTTTTATTCTGTGAAAATTGTATTTTGCCCGATCTGACGTGATTGGTGAACTGCAACTCTATACACGCATTATTGCATTTGTCAGACTTTAACCACTGTGAGTAAGTCGCGCATTTAATAGCCCGTTTCAAACTGAGCTGTGGCGTTAAAAATGAATTCCGTGCGCGACTGTGAACGATTATGTACACAGTTGCTCACGATTGACTCAGTTTTATCTCATTTAACTCCGCTATTTCCCAGCGTGGAGAAATACTATCACACGGTAGAAGTGCGCGATTGAAACGTTGTTGAGTGTAGAGCCCATAAAGCCGTTGACCCAGTCTGGAGGTGCCGAAATGTGAGGTGACGGAACTACACACCCGGCACGGCTGAGTTACCACAATGAACCTAAAAGGCGGGTTGAATATTTCAAGTTCAAGTCATTATTTTAGATCAGCGTTTAACAGTTTGACTGGACAGAAGTTGTTTCACATTTGCCTAGCAGAACTCCTTCATATTCGTTTGTTAGAGTTCTTGGCGCGGGACAGTAGAAAAAGCATCTTGGATACTTTTGCCCCTTTCCCTCAAAATATTTTCGTAATGCTCCTTAAGTGAATATTGCTCAGTTTGTTACACGTGAATATATATTTTCACATTGTCTTTTCTTGTTCTTCATAGGCAGGATTAAGGTAGGA
This sequence comes from Brachyhypopomus gauderio, assembly GCF_052324685.1. Lineage (NCBI taxonomy): Eukaryota > Metazoa > Chordata > Actinopteri > Gymnotiformes > Hypopomidae > Brachyhypopomus > Brachyhypopomus gauderio. The sequence continues at coordinate 1,358,961 of NC_135222.1, read as the reverse complement.
AAAGAAAAGAAACATTTATATTAAAGATGACATTACCTACCAGAGCTTAATAGCTCTGTTTGATGTTTGAGAGCCTTCAGATGTTTTTAATTAGGCAACGCCAAAGAAAAAAAAAAGCAGTCTGGCCTATTCTCTGTATGCTCTGGAAAAAGAAAAGAAACACATATAAAGTCACTTCTGTAGAAGATTGTCTAATCAAATTTTTATAGAATTCTATTGTCTTTTTTCTTTTCTCTCTCCTTCTGTGTGTTTTCTTTCTCCCCTGTCTGTGTATACCGGTGTGGTTCAGCGCCTTTGTCTGCCTCTTTTGCTAACCACACCTCCCCCAAAAGCAGCCAGCACAGACACCTGAAGGCTAGACATAATGATCAGCAGTCGCAGGCGGTCTACGCTGCTCTCTCTCTCTCTCTCTCTCTCTCTCTCTCTCTCTCGCTCTCTCTCTCTCTTCCCCTCCTCCTGCTCTTCTTCTTTCTTTTTTTCCCTCTCCTGTTTCCTGCATCTCTTCCACCGTATGATCAAGGAGCAGCGTGCAGTGTTTGTTGTGGCCAAGTTTACCGGTATGTTAAAACCAGGGGGAATGGCACCTCTCTCTCTCTCTCTCTCTCTCTCTCTCTTTCTCTCTCTCTCTTTCTTTCTTTCTCTTTCTCTCACTCTCACATACACACATAGAGGGAGCGAGAGGGAAACATGGACAACACTGTCTCCTTGTGAGTCTGCGTGTGTGACTTGGGGAGCAATCCTTTATTTTCCCTCCATATATTCACACCACACACATGCACCATGGAGACATGAAAGGCAACACTGTCTCCCTGTGTGTGCGCGTGAGGGAGAGAGAGGGGGAGAGAATCTTTTTTTTATTTTTTTTCCCCTGTTGTGCAAATTTTAGCATGCACCTACAAAATAGCTGAGCAGCACATAGAGTTTCTCTCACTAGTAAGTGGGGCTCTCACCCAGCACACGCCGGTCGCGGTGGAGGGCTCACAGTCGGTCTGATGCAGAACCATCCTGCAGGCGTGCACTGGAGTTCCTGGTCTTTGATCAGCGGTGCCGTTCTCGGCGCTCAACTACTGCGCCTTCCACCAGGTCTTTATATTTATCATTGTTCGTTTTCCAGTTTCTCCCTCCCTTTTATGGGCGGGGGCGTTGGACGTGTAGGCGCTCGTCGCTGGGTCGTGACTAGCTGCTATTCCGGCCACGCTGCAGAGAGATGGAGGGAAGAGGAACTTGGCGGAGTAGCTGAAGGAGCGCAGGAACGGCGTGAAGCGTTTGGGTAACAGCTGAGAAAGAGGCCCTCCAGTGTTCCCATAATCCCTCACTCGCTTTCTGCCCTTCCTTTGTGTTACTGGTCTTTCTCAAATGAATAATAGTCTTTTGTGTGGCGGGCAGTAAAGCTGTATATGGTGTTGAATGGCCTTCCATCGGCTTGTGTCCACCTCTGGCCGTTTCCAAGCTTTCATTCAGACGTTTTTCTCGAAAAACCGCTCGCGTCGCCTTGCGTTTTTGTCATCCGAATCGTTTTACTCGTTTCTCTTTAAAAAAAAATCAACACGGGGGCCTCCTGAGTGTGTTGCCACGCCTGAATGTGAGGGTGCAGTGTCTGTTCTCGGTTCTGCGAGGAAGCTGAGAGCAGACCTTCAGGAGTGCGGTCGCACCATCAGGACGACAGATCCCTCTTTGAATCCACCCTCCCTCTCCCTCCTCTGCCATCAGCCTTTGAAGGAGGCTAATCAAAGGTCCAGTGGAAGCAACAAGCTGTCTTCCTGCCCTCCCTTCCGCCTCCCCACTCACGCGTCTTCTTTGAGGTGTTTTCTACCTGGTTCTGAATAGGACGTCCACAGACGGCTCACGCCACGGCTGCTTATTGAGGCCCGAAAGACCAGAGCAGTCTGCCGAGTCGGAGGGCGACGCACGCACGCACGGCTGGGCTGCATTACTGGCCTGGAGTCAAGTGCCTGCAGGCTAATGTTGTCCCCAGCACACAGCAGGCCCACCATCACATAGCCTAACCAGGGCAGGGCCACATGCTTCTAAAAAGGGGGGAGAGAAAGAGAAATTGGTTTTCTGAAGTCTGCATAGCTTACATTACACGTACATGAACCCACATATGCACACTAAACACTGTGTGTATATATATATAAAATGTGTGTGTGTGTAAATGTACTAAATTGAAAGTTGGACTACTCGTATTTAAAAAAAGGAACACCTCATTGGGTGTGCATGATACTATTGTGAAACGAGCATATGTCTTCACATGTGATGCAGTTTAGCACGTGCTACTGTAACAGGGGTCACGCTGGTGAGAGAATAAGGAAATGAGGAGGCCACGCCTTGTCACTACTCTTCTGTTAAAAAAATGCATGACATTGAATTATATCGAAATATTGGTTGAGTATGTCAGCTAAACGTATAACCTTTTAGACTACTGTGCGGTGGTGTTCTTGTCTTGATGTTTGGTTACGTTGCAGTGTGGGATTTGAGCAGAAGGTTCCTTGACTTGTCCAGTTGTTCATACTTCCCTTAAGTCTGGCTTGAACCTGGATAGTTGTTTTTGAATCTTTATCTGGCAAGAGACAAATGTCAGAACGGGAACATAATAGAGCTGCTGGTTATTTGACTGGTTATTAGAGAAAGAAAGGAAAAAGAGAGAAAGAAAAAAGAAAAGCAAAAAGGCCCACGTAGCGCACGCTCGCCGCAGGGGCTGTTGGGACCTACCAGACAGAGGAGAGCAGACCTGTATAGTCAGTGCCCCATGTGAGCCGTGAACTTTGACCTGTGTCATGCCCCTCCCTGCTCCAGGTGCAACTCATTAGCGGGTTCAGGATACACATGCACGCACACACACACGCACACTCACGCTGTCTCACTGTGGAGGGCTTAGGTTAAAGTGGAGTGGCACTCGCACACTTCACTTCACACGCTGGTGTGGTTTTGTGCACATTTGGGCAGGAGAGGGTTAATGGGGGTTGGGTGCGCATTTTTCTTGACTGCACCCGAAGGTTGGAAATATTTCTAAAAGCAGCCTTCATGTTACTGACATGAAAAAAAAGTTGGAATATTCATGAATGTAATAATCAGGAGGTTGTCGTGTATAATTATTGCAGTATTTGATAGTGCCAGAGCAAACCACCTCAGGCAGGGGTGACTGCTGTCTGATCCTATTAATGTGCTTTACTATAAATGTCTGTGTGGGCCAAACCATGCACACAGCCCAGTAGTTAAGTGCTGTAAGGTTAATAAGGCAATTTGCATATGTCCAACCACCATCTGGAGGCGGTGAGTAGCAGGGCAGGGAGATGATCTGTAGAAGCACAGGTAAACTTTTCTCTTTGTGTGGTGGACATAAGAACATCCTGTCGAACAGATTAGGGTTTACTGTGCAATGTTAGTCATGGTAACGGTTAATTATTGCTGTTCAGTGAAGTCCTGCCCAACCCCCGAATATGCTGGATTGATTTGTTTATTTCAGGTTGTATAGCCAGAAAATGCATTGCACTCTGGGAAAATCTGAATATTTATTTTGTTAATTGGTTTAGTTTTTCTTATTTTACCAATTATTAAACTCGCAGCTTGGTATTATCATGAAAATTATAGCAGTGCTGTTTCGTGTTAAAATTTCGCATGAAAGCTGGTCTCCTGCTACCAAAGGTGGCCCCTGCTATCATTCTTTGGCATGTTGTGTTACACTACCGCTCTCAGAATATTATTACTGGTGGCACAGATGTAGCAGCCCAGCTCAAAATGGCTCTCCGCCATTGTGGAACACCCAGCACCCATAGCAAGGGTTGCCTTTCCAGGGCCTGTCCGCCCTCGGCTGTGAAAATGAGCGTAGACCACCACAGGATCACCTGCTTCCATCTCCCTGCACGTGTTACAAATAACACTTGTTCCTGCTCCTAGTCAGCGATGGCCAAAGGACCGCGATCGTGCACCGTTTAGCTGATGCGGTACAGAATCAAAAAGGCGGGCCATGACCCGGAACCTCTCCCATGAACCATTCCCACAGCTGGGACGAGATAACGGTGTTAAGCCTGTGTTTAAAAGCCCCACCCATCTGAAGAAAAACTTTAATCGGCTTGCTGTCCGCCCAGACAGGGCGACCCACGAAAAAGTCCGAGGGGCTCAGAAGAGGCGCACAGGTGCGGTGGCGTGGCGGCCCGGTAAGGGGTGCAGAGGCTTGGACGCGCCCGCCGACAGCCAGCGAAGCTGGACGGGATTAATTTGCTGTCGCCTCCTCTTGCCGCGTGAAGGCTCAATTTGTCTCGCCGTCCTCGCTTTCCGTGATTTTCGAGAGCGATCCTGCTCAAATCTGACAACGAATCCAATCCAGCGCGAGTGTCTGTTCCAGATTAGCTTACCATGCCGTGAGTAGATGACTGAAGGGGAGGGGGCTGCCGTCTGAAGCACGACAGACGTGATCAGAGATGAAAGGAATCAAATGCTCAATTAAATTAAATTTAATTTTTTTACACAACGTTCGTCCACTTGGGTGACCGTCATTGCAGAGCAGTTGTGGGCAGACTTTATTTATTTGCGGGTGCAAGCCATGCAAGTCATTCAGCCAGCGTTCAGTCCTCAGTGCAGTAATGCTAGTGATCTCTCAACCCGTGACATATCATTTAGTGAACTTGTGGTTGTCAAATCTTCTCTTAGCAATGTGTCCATATTTATATCAGGATACAGCAAGTGAGGGAGGATCTTGAAGGCACCTCTGTACTGCCCCAATTGTATGACGTCTGAGCTCCCATATCCATAGCAACCAAAAAGAGATTTGGGACTTCTTTTTTTTTGAGAGTGGCAAAAATAAAAGTGTAAACGACAAGCATTTTTTTTTACACTGAGGTTTTTATATATATATATTTTTACACCTGGTCAAATTGTCATGCCTCTTCAACAGTGTGAATCACTGGGCTCTTGGTCTCTAAAATGCTAGCACCAAGACATGTTTGAATGGACAGCGTGTAATGTTGGGGGTTGGAGGCTGGATTCGAGCCCCCACCTGCGGTGGTGGCATTCTCGTTCCAAGTCTCTGCAGCATGTGTTGGCTTGGCTGTGGAGATACAGCCTGTCCCCCCCCCCACCAGAAACCCTGCCCAGACCTCCTCCCTCCAAACTGCCTGTCTCCGCCTTCATTCCGGCATCCAGTTCATTACCAGAATGGGTTTTTATTCCTTTCGATTTCTTTTTTTGTTTGTTTTTTTGTGTTTTTTCTCTCGATGAATTTCGTCTCGATGAACAGCCTTACTCTTGCTAACACGAGAACGCTGGCACGGCCGCTTTGGTGATTCCGCTTACATGTGCACGTTTGTTGGACCAAAAGTTTAAGAGCTTATGTAATTGAAACATGGAGCACAATGACCCCCGAGCTCCCAAGGGGCCACTTGATTTGTGGAGCAACCCTAATGAAACCTCTTGGTGTCATGAATGGGGAGGGGGTTGCTGGGTAGTCTCCAGAGGTTTCTTCGCCCTGTTTACAAGTGCATCCTGACTCCCTCTGGTCTTGCCCTGGTCACCTCCTAATTTGAGTTAAATAGTCCTGCTCTGAATACGTTCACTGCTGCAGTAAATCTGTGGTGAGGGAGCATTGTTGCTTGTGTCACTCCTTCTTGGCATCTGTTTGAGTGACATCCCGACTTCACTTAGCGTACTCTTCCTAATTCACTTCAGGATTTACCTTCTAATAGCGTCTGACGTTTTCTTTCCATGAGTTAGCTTTACAGACCCCTGCTTTCCAAATAATAAGGACCTAAATTAGCCATTTGAAACAGTCCCTCCTGATCATGTGTGTTTTTATGACGTTATTTGTTTCAAACACTGTTTAGGGTTCAGCACTTCGTTTTTACTTTTGGAAATCTCAGCGTCTGACAAGTGGACATGGAGCAATCATGAGCCTTTATTTCCCAAATGTCTTGACTTTACTGCTGGGCTAGTTTAACTCTGTTCAAGCTCAAGCTCTCTGGTGAATGATATTCAGATATGAAGACCAGTGCTTCTGTTGATAATGTAGCTTACATGTGATCCTGTCCGTGTCTGTTTCCTATGTAAATTAAATCTTTCCGTCCTTAGTCATGTTTATGAACATTTATCATGAGTGGCATCAGTGCACAAATGATAACTAAAGCCAATATCTTTTTAAAATAAAAAGCTTTTATTTTGTAATATTTCCTTTTTCAAACTTACCCAGATTGTCCAAGATCTTATTTTGGAAATAAATAACACTTACTATGCCCACAATGTCACACCCATTTTTTTGTCACACACTCCCTTATTCTATGGGAGGTATTTCCTGCCAATAATAAAACTAAAATGAAAACACTAAAATGAAAATGAAAATACCGTTTTGCCATTTCTTTTTCCATACATGTGTGAAAATATTATGACAAAATTAAAAATAAAATGAAATCACTTAATTTGCAATTTAATTTTTCACTCGAGCACGGGTCATATGTGACAAATATAAAATGAAAATTAAAAAGGAGGATTGGCGCTACCTGCTGGTGATTTTCTTTTTCATTTTCCACTTTTCATTTTCTTTTTCCACTTTTCATTTTCGTTTTCAACTTCACCAGCATGCAAATACATGTAAATGAACAGTAGGCGGAGCTACAACTACAGTACCTCCCGTGAAATCCAGAGAGGGCAGCACACAGCGACATGGCTGACGTTTTACTAGAAACGGCAAATGAGATTGTGAGGTTGGCGAATTGCCAGATTATATATTGCTTAGATGTGAAGTAATCTTGCAGGTTAATACTGTTGTATGTCGGAATATATGTGAAGTGGTAGAACGCTTAGGGTCTGGATCGGGGACCATGGAAAACCGCCCAGTGCGAGGTCGGCCTAGGTTGGACGTTGCCGCAGAGACAACGCTGAAGTTTGTTACTTATTCGCAGCTCCTTATTCGGTTCACGATGCGTGTTTACTGCGCACTTTGTTTAAAAGAGATAGATTAAACAAACGAGCATAGGAGCATACATTAAGAGGTTATTGTTTCCTGGCCCGACACCTTATAGGCATGCAGCAAGCCTCTGAATTTGCTTCTCTGAACCATTTCACCTGTGTGCTTAACTACTCAATATGCCATGTTTCCAGTTAGATTTGAGGTATAAAATTATGTAGGGTCAGGCTAAAATCAGGTTTCTCTTAGGGAGCGACCTGTTCTTTATGATTCATTTGTTATTTATCTGGTCCACTATAAATAAGGCCTTCAATAAGCCTCTGAACCTTCCCCTGTAAATTCGTTCACTGCTCAATATACCATGTTGTGTGCTTGTATATCTTCTTCCGATTGATTTGTGTTCTAGAACAGCATTTCTGTGTTTTTAGTTTTCAAATCTAAGAATATGTTTCCTTACGTTAGAAATGCTGACGAATTCCATAATCATGTACAAATTGCATACAATTGTAACGACTTAAAATAGAAACCATTTTACAAAAAGGAATGCTTTCCTTATATTTTAATATTTTTTTCTACATTCACAAAATCAGTATGGGAAACAATAACCTCTTAATGTATGCTCCTATGCTCGTTTGTTTAATCTATCTCTTTTAAACAAAGTGCGCAGTAAACACGCATCGTGAACCGAATAAGGAGCTGCGAATAAGTAACCAACTTCAGCGTCGTCTCTGCGGCAACGTCCAACCTAGGCCGACCTCGCACTGGGCGGTTTTCCATGGTCCCCGATCCAGACCATAAGCGTTCTACCACTTCACATATATTCCGACATACAACAGTATTAACCTGCAAGATTACTTAACATCT
>NC_135222.1:1272500-1350702 GCF_052324685.1 Brachyhypopomus gauderio | reverse complement strand
TCGCTGTGTCCAGCTGATTGTAATTTCATCAGCCTCTACTGCTTCTAAAGCATCCAGGTTGAGGTTCCCACTCCACATAGTTTGATCTATAATATCATCTTGATATCAGAACCTGCTGAGGACAAATTATTTGGCTAGCAATTTTGTGTGTGTGTGTGTGTGTGTGTGTGTGTGTGTGTGAGGTGGTACTGTCCTGGTTATAGTGTGTGTTTAGTTGTTAAGCATTCCTTGTGGGCGAAAGAGTTCTTTCCTCTTACTCAAGCGTCCTGATTAAGCTTACTCGGTCACCCACCATCTCATTGCGTCCTGTCAAGTTGATGTTGCGTTTTAATGACTTGTGGGTTGCGGTCTGCTCCAGGACCAGTGTCCGCCCGAGTGCTTCCTGTCTCATCTGTTGCTCCTCCTCTGCCCCTCCTTGTCTCTGTTTTAAAGGTGGAGGTGTCAGGAAGAGCACGTGCTGCCCCTCAGGTCTTCTGACTGCCCCTGCCACGCCACGTCCAAGACCCTCTCATAAAGGTAACGGACCTTTGCCTTCAGGCATTCAGTGGCGCAATATGCAAAAAGGAAAGGTTTTAGTCTAGGTTTGCAAGATAATTATTTTTATGTTAAGTAATTTATATCCACTTTGATAAATTTGTTTTCTATAAAAAAAAATGTATCTTTGTGTTTCATCACCACCTTGTGAAAAGTAGTGGCCAACCGATAGAGGTTTTTCAGAGGCTCATGTTTGGAGAGTGTGGAGATTGAAGGGGATATATAATACTGATATCATGTTGGCTAGTGTGTTATTGTAACCCTAACCCTAAAATATAACATTTAAATAATGCTAACAAATACACAAAATTAAAAATTTTAAATAAAACATTTTAACACTCCTCATTGTCTGTTTGCTTGAATAGATCTACACTCTCATCTGCAATGCTCAAAAAATGCATCAGTTGCATTTTTAAAATGTAAATGTCCACAAGTTTAAAAAAAGAAAAGAAAGTAAAGTATGAAAAGGGTTCTAGCCTTGGTTAGCTTGCCCTTCCTTGGCAAGCAGCTTCAGGTTAAAGTGTGCACCAGCTTCAGGTTAAAGTGTGCACCAGCTTCAGGTTGGTGTGCTCTAGCTGCCTGTCCAGGAGCTGCTGGTCTCATTTGTCCAGCACCAGACCAGAGGATATTCAATGCACTGTTCCCAAAACAGCCCAAGGAGCCATTTGACTTCAGAGCAGCTGTCACAAAGGAAAAAATATCTGTACATCTGGACGTGAGCTGCCCTTATCTGAAAAACATCACGCCCATGGAATTTCAAAGCAAGACTCTTGGCTTTCACGGCAAGCTTTCAAGCTGGGTAGGTTTCAAAGTGTTCCAAAGGTCCAGCAGCCAGGGTTCCCTGTCGGCAGTCTCGTTGACGGCTTTCAGACGCTTTGGAAGCGAGACGGTAGATAACTGTGACTTTCCCTTCAGCTGGTTAGAGCCCGCCGTCATGAGCCTGGCCTCGACTCTCCTCTCCAGTCTGCTTCTAGAAGACACCCGAAATCCTCCCGCACGTTTCGCTGATGTAGCCTGGGCCGTCGCTCGTGTTCTATACCTCCAGTGTGACGTGGGCCGGCACACAGAGACCTAATCCATGGAGTTGTTCGGGGACGCATGTTTTTATTAGCATTATTTTTGGCCAGCTCTCCTGTGTGTGTGTGTGTGTGTGTGTGTGTGTGTGTGTGTGTGTGTGTGTGTGTGTGTGTGTGTGTGTGTGTGTGTGTGTGTGTGTGTGTGTGTGTGTGTGTGTGTGTGTGTGTGTGTGTGTGTGTGTGTGTGTGTGTGTGTGTGTGTGTGTGTGTGTGTGTGTGTGTGCGTGCGTGCGTGCGTGCGTGCGTGCGTGCGTGCGTGCGTGCGTGCGTGCGTGCGTGCGTGCGTGCGTGCGTGCGTGTGTGCGCGACTTGCAGCATCTCTTGTCTTGTAATGACCTATTCAGCAGGTCCAACGTTGAACTAGACATTCTATTGCTGTGTATGTGAAGGCACAGCAAGCACCACACTTATTTAATGTTTTTGTTTTAGCGTGTTTTCTTTAAACAGTTGTGAAACTGAAGGTTTGTGCGGATCATGTGTTTATCGCATGATCCAAATTTAGCTTTAATTTTAAAATCTAATATCTACGTGTTTAGAATGGCCAACTGTGCATTTTCTACAAAAATCTTGCCTATATGAAACAAATCTAAAATTAAACAAAGAATAGATTAACTGCCTTAAATTGTAATTGTATCTAATTTTTTTCTGGGTTTTTTTTTTTTTTTTTTTTTTTTTTTTTTTTGAGTCCGAAAAAAAATGTTGTGCTATGCTTCCGTTTATCATTCCCTAGACGGACTCCTGGCCACTTAGACTAAGAGCATTCTTTATCTGCACTAAAAGGACAAGTAAATCATCTCTGCTCTGTCAAGTGGTCAGACAGTCTGGGGCTGACAGATTATAGGTAACACGCACATAAAATGTGCCCGTCCGGAAGCCTATAATTCCCCCCCCCCGCCAGTTGGCTGTAAAAGTTGGCGCAGACACCATGGGGCGGCTAGCTGCAGACACTGCTGCTTAGAAATCAGTGTCTTTCTTCCCTAATCGCTACCTGCATCCTCTGCCTTCAGAACAAAGATCACGCCTCCTCTGCTTCTTGCTTGTCTTCGTGTCCTCCTTCAGCCCCCACCTGAAGGTTGGAGGAGCGTGTGCCACACCTGTCTCCGCCTCCCTCCACGCTTCCTGACCAGCAGGTCGGACACGCGCCAGGCGGGTCCAGACATTCACCTCCGGAGCTTGCTGTCCCATTATCACCTGGGGTGGCCCCACCTACTTCCTGTACACTTCTGGGGGACACCAGCAGCAGACGCCGTGTCAGGGGCCCGGGGCCCCCGTGGGGTTACGGTGACGGCTGCCTGGCCACACAGCTTCACGCTCCACGCCTACCCAGCTCACTGGGATTTGTGAGCTCTGAGGAGAAGCCCTAGCTTGGTTTGAAGTAATGTGTCAGACCGCTGACGGATGTGCATTCTCAGGGCCCAGTCTTAGCCAGCTATGGAGCTAAAAGCTGGAGATCGCTGACAGGGAGCTCAGACAAAACATGAAATATAGTCAATCCAGTTTTGATTAGGTGTTTTTTTTTTTTGCGGTGTGTGGAAGGTCTTAGCTGTTGTGGGTGTGCTTAGTGTTTGTGTTAAGAGGGGTTCAGGGTGGCTTTGTGATGGAGAAATGCTAACGGCTGGACTTCTGGTCTAAAGCTCCCAGATCTTTCTGCACTCCAGTGTGTCAGTGCTATAGTCACAGGCACTTCTCCACAGAAAGATTACCAAAGACTCCTCTCTTACCCAATGGCCAAAATCACCATAACCCCCAGCAGCTCTTGGACTGGGGGGGGGGGACACACGGGACATAAAGAACCCACTTAAGAACACCAACTGCACATCGATATCCTTTATTGTTTTTGAGTAACACCTTTAAGTCAGTGTCATCCACAGATGGATATTTAGAGTGGCGTTACAGCGATTGAGTTCATGAATTGCTTTGAATGTGCTGAGAAGCGCGCGTTTGTCCAGAAACACAATGAAGTTCTATACTTTTCCGTCTTCTCTTTCTCTTGATGTGCTGGACCTTCGGCACCACTGAAAGCCCTTTAGAGCTCAGGGTTTGGGAGGGACAAAAGACTCTTTTCTGGTTGCGCCGTGTTGATGGAAAGAACTGGAAAACCTTCTGGAAGCACTTCCTCTCTCTCCCTCTCTCTCTCTCTCTCTCTCTCTCTCACACACACACACACTCCTTAAATACAGTCTCTAACAGTTCACATACTTACAAATGGCTCAAGGAACAGCCTCGCGTTTTCGAAGCGGATGTTTCAGTGAATTAAGCTGTCACTGAAGGCGGGCCAAATAGTCAAAACCAGCAAGGCAGCTGATCCAGGAACAGTACTATCAGAGCCACAATGGTGGATCCATCAGGCCTGCATGGTAATGCTTCTATAGGGATAAATGGTTGGGGAAGTTAACTTGATAACACTGTCGGTTGTGGAAGCAGGCGATTCCTTCACCGCATTCAATTTGCCTGGCAAATTTGCCACCGTTGCTGCTTGGGTGAGAACCCATTTGGGTCGGACCCCCTCCTGCTTCCCTGCAGCCGCTCAGGCGGGTTCAGGGTCATTACCCTCCCCGCCTCTGACAAATGGTGCTTGATAGCATCTGTGTTTGGCCACAATAGCGAGGGATTACTGCGTCGGGCCGAGGGTTTGCGTGTGAGGGATGAGACGTTCGTGTTCTCCGCCCCAGGCTCCTGCTGTCTCTGTGGCCTCTACATCGGGGTAGCTTGGTTTAACAAGTTCTTTGAGCATTTAAAACGAAAGCAATTTGTTTGGTTAAAGCCAAAGATCAAAAGGTTTGGATGAGTCAGTAAAAAACCCAAAACAAACAAGAAAAACCCAACAAACCTTCGAGAGACGGAAGGGGGTGTTGAGCCGCAGCGTCTGGTCGTGTCCTCTTCCGCGACCGGTCCTGATATCGTCACTGTAAATTACAGACCTTCCCCGGTCTGTGCCGCCAGCTCGCTGGGGCAACAGTCTTTTATTACGGCGTCTGCCACCTTAGTACCCCCCCTTTCATCCTCATGCCTGCCTCTGGACGAGGCTGCGAGGTTCTGTCCCCTCCCTGCCGGCACGGTTGGGCCCCTGGGTCCTGCCTCGGCCCGCTCCGCATCACCTGTCCATTTATCGGCTTCGCCAGAGATATCTTTGGATTTTAAATGCGTCTCTAGCCAAATGCGGTGTGGCTCCGTGCGACAGGGTTGACCACCTGATCCGTGTCGGACACTCGCGCCCCCCGTTAGTCCCGTTGTGTGTCCACCTCGAAGGAAAAACTCGGTTGTAATTTAACCTGGGGAAATTTAACAGTCATACTATTATTGTGTTTGCAATAGAGTGAGGAATCCCAAGCTGACTGTAATGGCTGGGTTCATCTGTGGTGTGCTGTGTTCTAAGTATAAAGCGCTAAAGAGCAGTGTGGAGTGAGTCAGGGAGCCGCTGTTATTTCGGAGACGTTTCAAGTTGATGGCACGCCCAGAGGATGGAGACAATTAAAACATCTAAGGCCTTGTTTAGACGTCTGATCTGGGTGGTCCAGGACCAAGCAGACAAGTCTCGACTAGCTAATGCCACGCCGAAAAGCTTCCCAAAGCACATCAGGCTTTCATGCTGTGTGTAGGGGAGTCAGTCCTAGGGGTTAGCATAGGGGTTAGCATAGGGGTTAGCATAGGGGTTAGCATAGGGGTTAGCGTTAAGCTATTCTTGGCAGGCATTATCTGGTGTCACCTCACGAGTATTTAGGGGAATAATTCCAATTTAAAACCGGACTCTGCGTTTGTTCGGCATGTGCATGATATTGAGCCATTTGGGTTACCAATTGTAAAACTTAATGGGTTTGTCATTAACCGTGCAGTCTGTTGTATTGAGTCCATATGCAGCGTGGACGGTAATGACATTTTGGTCAGGGTAGAGTGGCTGAGCGAACGTGCGGGTGGTCCCCCATGTTCTCTGTGGCATGCACATATACTTCCGTGTGAAAGAGTAAATCTCTGTGAGGTCTTCGAAAGAGGAAAGAACCAGAAATGTTCTCACAGGGCAGCACGCTGCTATACATGTGCTACGACTTATAATTAGTTGTGTATTATATTTAGCAGTGGTGTCCTTATTTTTCAAGCAGGGAATTGAAACGCCGTTTGTTTGTTTGTTTGTTTGTTTGTTTGTATGTTTGTTTGTTTGTATGTTTTGCTCTCCCGTTTGGAACAGAACTGAATTCCATTAACGTAATTCCAGTCTTGCTCGGAGGTCTCTCGTGTTTCTCACCCTGGATCTGCTGCGAGGTCCATGAAATTGCGTGTAGAAACAGTTGCTGTGGGATGACGGGCGTAAAGTTGGCGTTGGCGGTGTGACGCGTGGTCGGGGAGACGCGGAAGACCTCCTGCTGCTCTGAGGAAGCACCTGAGGTTTCGGAAGGATTACGCCTTAAATGAAAAATGAGATTTGAATGTTTGAATATTTAATGAGATTTGAATGTTTGTTTGTTTTGGCAAAATTTTGAATAAAGCTGGTAATGTGTATGTAGGACTGGTATGTAAATGTGCATTTTCATCCCCAACACATATGCCTAATTAATTCCTGTAACAATAACTATATATGTTATATATGTAATAATTGTATTTACATAATAGATGTTGCAGTTCTGATTAATTGGTGGAAGGGCACATTAGTAATTCCAAGGAGCTTCCAACCACCCTACACACACACACCACACACACACACACACACACACACACACACACACACACACACACACACACACACAGAGTCATTCTCTGGTCTTTTAGCTTTACTGCATGTTCTCAGTATAGGCAGCCTGATCACAATGAAGCTGTAAAGGGTGGAGGTGGCCGGAGGGGCAGCGGGTGTATGCCTCACAGCCTCCCTCCACCCATCAGAGGGGCAGCGGGTGTATGCCTCACAGCCTCCCTCCACCCATCAGAGGGGCAGCGGGTGTATGCCTCACAGCCTCCCTCCACCCATCAGAGGGGCAGCGGGTGTATGCCTCACAGCCTCCCTCCACCCATCAGAGGGGCAGCGGGTGTATGCCTCACAGCCTCCCTCCACCCATCAGAGGGGCAGTGGGTGTATGCCACACAGCCTCCCTCCACCCATCAGAGGGGCAGCGGGTGTATGCCACACAGCCTCCCTCCACCCATCAGAGGGGCAGCGGGTGTATGCCACACAGCCTCCCTCCACCCATCAGAGGGGCAGCGGGTGTATGCCACACAGCCTCCCTCCACCCATCAGAGGGGCAGCGGGTGTATACCACACAGCCTCCCTCCACCCATCAGAGGGGCAGCGGGTGTATGTCACACAGCCTCCCTCCACCCATCAGAGGGGCAGCTGGGTTTCCACACTTCAGCTTCGCCTCTGCCAGCTTCGCCAGGACGCGGTTGTCACGGCAATCTGGGAAATGGCGGGGACGTCCGTGTTCAGCAGCTCAGTCCGTTCAGCGTTTCAACGAGACGCTCCTTCATCTTGGAGACGAGCGCTTTGATAAGGACGGACTTTGTCGGCGCAACCATGTTTTGCACACTGTGAACTGAGAGGTGTTTAGTTTCCATTTCATCATTTTAAAAAGAACAACGTTAAAAGCCGCGTTCGAAGGGGCCGTCTCCAGGAAACCCCCCGAATTAAGTTGTGCGGCGCTGAACAGATGGACGTCGCATGTGGAAGCCCACGACCTCAGCATCTCCGCAGTGCCCTGCACCACGTTCCCTCTTCAGAAGTCCTTACGCGTGGGACTTTGGCTGCTGTACTAACCAGCAGCAGAGCAATAAGATTAATCAGCCGTCTGTGACTGAGCCTTGACCTTCCGGAGGCTTCCGAACGAATCCGAGTGCCGTCCAGCAGGGAAATGCTGCGGACTGGGATTACCGTGACCTTCTGACTACTGCGTACGTACGCCTAGAAAGGGCACGAGGTTTTCAGATCCATACTAAAGATCGTGCAAGAGCACTACCATGGTTCTTGTACATTGGAAGAAGCAGCGGCTCCCGCTTATGCTGGGACCTTCAAGTGTGGATCTGAGAACGTCCGAAGTGCGAGGTGACAAGGTCTGCAGACACTCGGGATTGGCACTGTTCCCAGCCAAGGGGGTGGTGGTTGCAGCAAGCAGAAAGGGAGGAGTTTAGCAAAAGAGGAGGAGCTAGCAGGCTGGTGCCATGGAAACAGTAGTTTGGGCCCAGGAATCTCCTGCACTGCTGCCTTGTATTTCTGAACATGTTTTGAGGATGACTTTGGCAATTTTAACAAACTGCAGTAAATCAAAAAAATAATAAAGTGTCAAATCTGTGTTTCTAAGGTTTCTTTGGATTTCAAAAAGGTTTCTTTGTATTTAAAATACAAAATCTCAGCAACTAATAATTAATATGATTCGGATCAAAATTATTTTCGGTTTAATGTGGCAACAAACAGGTCAGAGTGAAAAATGTAGCTATTATGTGCTGTATTTGTGTGCCGTATTTTGTCAATTGTGATTTTTACACCGCAATCGAAATTTGTCCTCCACTTTTAACCCATCTGTGCATTTAGAACACACACACACACACACACACACACACACACACACACACACACACACTAGTGATTACTAGGGGGCTGTGGATCACACATGCCCAAAGTGGTGGGCAGCCCTAGCCCGGCACCCGGGGAGCAGTTAGGGTTAGGTGCCTTGCTCAAGGGCACCTCAGTCATGGCCTCAGGTCTGGGAATCAAACCCACAACTCTTCGGTCACAAGACCAGTTCCCTAACCACCAGGCCATGACTGCCCTTATTAGAAAGACTATAGGACACCTTTACTTATGATGCCTGGAAGAAGACAGGATGTCAGTTTTCTCCAGAACTCCAAATGACCCCAGCAGAGTATATTTAGATTCAGACTTCAAGGTTGTTGTTAAAAAAGTTCACAAAACTGCGAGACACTGAGATGAGACTGACTATAACAGACACTCCTGTCTGATATCTTTAGCAATGTTTGTGTATGCTGTCAATGTCAAAGGAAATCTCCTTGTGTGTGTGTGTGTGTGTGTGTGTGTGTGTGTGTGTGTGAAACCAACTGCAGTTAACAAAATTCCTCCCAGGCTACTTGTCCCACAGGTCCATAATTAGTTTATTTTTTTAATACCTGAGCTGTCGCACCCTGAGATGAGCTTCTAGTTTGCAGCTTTAGAACAGCTGTCACCACCGGGTGATGTTAGTTTATTATAATAATTACGTTATAATTATGTGGTAAGTTGAAGAATAGGAAAAGTTGCTTGTCTGAGTTTACTCATGCCACATCTCAAAGGCTGCTCAATTTTATCTGAGTTTGTTAGGCTTATCAAGGTTGTTTTCCAAAGTCAATATTCCTACAGTCACGCTTCAAGAAGTGCTGACCAATCAATTATTACCATTGATGGCCTTGATAATGATGTGTAATCGTATTCGACCAGCAGGGGTCAGTGTTTGGACTCTTCTGGCGCAAAGCTAACAAGCCATGCTCATTTTTTAAAAACGTCTAAAAATCAAATGACCCCTCCACCCCACCCTGTAGTTAACTTGGGTTCAGCATGCCTTTTAACTATTGATGTTTGATACTTTGATGACCATTTAATCAAGCACACACTGTCTTTAGAGGGTTATTTGGTATGTCTTCTGTAGTCGCCATAAACAGCAGATTCAATCCCCTGATGCATATGGCCTGTGCTCTACACCACAATTGAACACACAATGGAAAACGATTCTGCTCTACCCCTTAACAACAGCCGTGCTGAACTGACAGGATTAGCACATGCCCGCCCCCAGCCGAGGGTTGCCATGGAAAAGCGGCTCCTTCCTCTGGGGTGTGAGGTCTGCTTTTCAGTCACCCCACTTCTTGAAGATCTTTTGTTTCATACGCTCACCACTCTCCATGTTAGGGTCCGTTAACTCATACCTGCCATTATAATGGCCATATAGGGAGCCGTGGCCTGGCTGACACGCCCCTCTCCTGCCCTGACAGGGGTTAATCCTAGACAACGGGTCAAGCATTAGGCTTGTTCTCTGCCCACAGGTCGTGGTACTCCTCCGTGGTGAAAGGGGGCAGTGAGGAGCATTGGGCTCCAGGGGGAATGGGAAGCAGGATGTAGAAGAAGCAGCTATCAATCAAAGAGCACCTATGCCTCCTATGCCCCGCCCCCAGCCTCTCTCCTGAGGGGTCCCAGTCATAGCTGGGTACCTACAGTTCAGAACTGACACTCTGTGCTAAAAGCATCTTTTACAAGGATCTTAGAAAAAGAAAAGGCAGTTGTAAGCTGTAGTGTGTAGTATGTAACCCAGTTATAGTACACCGGATAAAGCTAAACAGGATAAAAGGATAGTTATGAGGATGTAATTAGATATTCTAATTCATTCTAAATTGATTAAAATAAGAAATTGAAATCCTGAACAATCAATACAGTGTATGGAATGGTAAGGCTGTCATCAGTCTTCATGTGGGCCATTCTGAGATTCTTTCATGCCATGTAATATTTTATGTGATGTAGTTCAGAGTTTTGTATCGAAATAAATATATGCTTTGGCTAAAAAGGAGTAATTTTCAGCCTATGTACTATATGTTTATTCAATCTCTTTAATGAGTACTTTTTCATGCAGAATAAATTTTGGGGGAAAAATATGGCAAATGAAATTGAATCCTAACCTCAAAATTAACAATCATATAAAACCTCAAAGAGTGTGTGTTGTTAAAACCTCAGCTAAACACATTCACGGAGTTAGCTTAAGTAAAACCTTTTGTTTGCCTGGAGATCAGGATATGTGCAGATGTATTCTGGAGCAGAAGGGTTGAGAACATGTCAGCAGAGGCAGCAGGGTCCACAAAGACGGGGGAAACTTCAGCGGCTACGGGCCACTGTCGTTTGCTGTCATTTGGCACCCAGCGATAAATAAGGGGGTAGTGGGATAATGAGCCCTGCTATTATTCAGCCAGCCTCAGTTGGGCGGGGGGCGGGGGGTCTTTGTAAGAAGCGCAGACAGACCAGCCCTCCTCGGTGCTGATCCGTCACACCGTGTGCCGTTGATCTGGGCTCAGACAGCACACGCTCAAGTCCTGAAGTGCTACACTGTGACGTGACGGTATGTCTCGTGTAACACCAGAAGGAAACCCAAGTGATTCAGCAAAAGGTTGAGTGTGTGGTGTGTGTGCATGGCCCGGTTGCCTGTGTCTCTAAATGGGTAATCATCCTCATATATCAGCTGGGGGGGGGCGGTTATTGTTTTGTATAGGTTTCCATTTAAGGATTTGCACTAGTACTGAAGAACTGAGTGCTTTCATAATTATATCCAATGGAATAATTGTGATTAGAATTTTAATCGTATTCATATTCATGAATGGAACTCGGGGAAACGCCCACCATGCCACAGAGAAACTAGCATTCACCGACTAGGAAAAAAACCTCCCTGATCAGTGGCTTTGATCAGTGCTGAAGTGTGCATTTTTCAAAAATAACTGCCACTCGGCCTAAGACGGTGCTACATTTTTTATGCGTATTTACATCATTAGAGAAGCAAGCCTGGGACTGGGGCCTCCAGATAATGGCGATGCATGTGTTTGAGGGTCCGTTGCGAGACGCTGGTCTTGCAGGAGCTGAGCCCGCGGGACTGGCGTGACGTGACGTCCTCGCCGCTCTTCTGGCCTGTCAGTGATCATCCTTCACCGTGAGGAGCCTGCAGTCTACACATCAGCCAGCGCACTTCAGCTGGGCTTGCTGTTCATGCTCCAGCACCCATGCACACATGTGACACACACACACACACACACACCATCCATGCTTGTGTGTTAGGCGTGTTTGCTCTGCACACATGTGTAAGAAATTGGTAGCTGGTAAGCACCAGAGTGGAGGTTATTGTCTTCCTGAATACAAAGGAACTGTATTTTCCTCCATCACTGAAGTATGCAATTAGAGGTGCGTGTGTGTGTGTGTGTGTGTGTGTGTGTGTGTGTGTGTGTGTGTGTGTGTGTGTGTGTGGATGTCCTCCCTTCTCATCGTCATAGAAACCTCTAGTGTGAGGATCTTACAGACCCAATTACTGTAATCACAAGATCAAAGAGCGGGTGTTGCAGGGAAGAGGGCATCAGTTGAGTGGAAGGGAGGTGTGTGTGTGTGTGTGTGTGTGTGTGTGTGTGTGTGTGTGTGTGTGTGTGTGTGTGTGTGTGTGTGTGTGTGTGTGTGTGTGTGAGGAAGGGGGTGGGTCTTTATTCAGGGTGCTCTTCAGTTTCATGCACAGATTAATTCTAGCCCCTTTCTGTTCGCACACCCTTCCTCAATGTGTGTGTATTTGCAATGCACTGATACAATGCCATATTGTGATTATATTTTTGCATATTGTAATTGTAAGCATATTGTACATTGTAGCATATTAAAAAACACAAAATGTTGAAGCGTTGGTGTGACATGAACACTGACCTGAGGTCAGTGAAGACAATGAAAGAATTGTTAGTAGGTTCATTTGCATATTGCTGCCCTGCGTGATATCAGTATTCCAGTATTGTGATAACGTTTGACAAATGACGTGCATTGTGCGGTCCTAATGCGTATGCGGACTTGTGTCTGTGTGTTTGTGTAACTGTGTGTGTGTGTGTGTGTGTGTGTGTTCATTCAGATGAGATGTGGGATGAAAGGATCGCTGCTGCACTCTGGACGGCGTGGCGGGTCCCTCAGGGCAGGAGGGCGGGGGGGGGGGGGGGGGGGGGGGGGGGTGTAGGGGGGTAGCGGACCCCCAGCACAGCCGCAGGACGAGGGCCGCTCCGGTGAACCAGGTGAATCACTCTCTCCTTTCAGCACGACCGACCCATTCCTGTTTTACGTGCTTATGTCCCCCCAACCCCACCCCCCCCCCGCCCCCTGCAGAAGCACTTGTACGTTTATCAGTATTACCGCGTGTAGAGTACCGCGTTGCTTGTGAACTTGCTTTTCATGTTGCAGCACATGTAATGATTTATACAAAAATGCAGTGCTTTGATTTATCCAAACCAGTCTTATAATACCGGTGTATGGACATGTAACTTATTGTGAAACTTCTTATCTCTCTACATCCTCCTTTCTCTCCCCATCTCTTTTTCTGTGTCTGTCTCTCTAAATTAGTCTCTCACTATTCTGATGCGCTCTCTCTCTCTCTCTCTCTGCAGCACAGTAATTGCTGTTTAAAGGCCACATCTTTCGATTTTCCGCTACCTGTATAGCTCTAAAACACACATACCCAGACCACCTGTTTTCAGTCCAGCATTGCTCCAGTTATTGTTTCACACCTGTTTGGAATGCATTCAGAAATACATATACCTGTAGTAGCATAATTAAATAAGCATTTCCAGAGGCAACATTGTGTTTTTGGAGTTAAATTCCTGGGCCACGAGAGCAGGCCAAACCCCCTGGGCTCACTCCCCGGAGAAGCCCGTCATACGGCCTCACCGTCACACCTCCTGTTTGCCTCGGTGAACATTCAACGCTGTCGGTGAGTTTGAACTAAAAATGTTTAAAAACCATCGACCGTTGACTGTACCCCGTGGGCAAGCCCTGTCGGCCTGCTGACCCGGCCAGTGGAGCCCGGGACACCCTCGCTGAAGCCCACGCTGTCCTTGGGCGGTGCCTTCGTCCTCAAATGATGGCGAAGAACACCCCACTCGGGATGGATTTAGGGAGGGAACAACCAGTAAAGGTCACAATCAACATTCATTGCTGTCGGTGGGTTGAACTGTGAGGGAAAACTCACTGAACAATGAATGCAACTGTGTCCTGGACTTCATCAGAACCGAAATGGAGCAAAGTCTGAACAAACACAGAGCCCATCGCAGACTGTATGTGTGACACTCATGCCTAGTTAATTTGTCATTCCTGACAACAGAGACTACAATGTACACAACATTTCAGACACCCTTGTCAAGCAAGGCTACCAGAGATGTGTTTTGGAAAGAAATGTGAATAAAGAATACTTAAAGTTTCATCTTTTCAACCTAAGCAGTACACA
Organism: Brachyhypopomus gauderio; assembly: GCF_052324685.1. Classification (NCBI taxonomy): domain Eukaryota; kingdom Metazoa; phylum Chordata; class Actinopteri; order Gymnotiformes; family Hypopomidae; genus Brachyhypopomus; species Brachyhypopomus gauderio. The sequence continues at coordinate 1,337,132 of NC_135222.1, read as the reverse complement.
GCCTGTTATGTAAAAAAAAAAAAAACGTTACTTCACAAAAGATATATAATGTGTAATGTGGGTCAGTTTGTATGGTGTATAATGTCAGCATTTTGATACAGAATAAAGGTGCATTCATGTCTCAAAGATTCATTAAGTCGTTTGTGGACTCTTTCAAGCACTTCACTCAGTCCTTTTCATCTAAGAATTAGGTTTTTCAGTCTAATATCTGGGGGGGAAAGAGGAAACATATGTTAATTTTTTTTCCCTTTCACGCCCAAAGCTCACTTTCGCCAGCAAAATATAAAGCATGGATTTCATGTAAATGACTCAGTGGATTTGATTTGAATTCTGCACCGGGTTTCTCTAGCCTACGTATCCATCCACTAATAAATTCACTTGTGAGATGCGGTGCTGTGAAGCTAAATTGAGCGGATCATAGAGAGATCAGAGGAAGGATAGCGCTCGGTATTTAACAGCTGCATCTTAATTGGAGACTAACGGTTTTACTGTCCGTTTCTAGGCCAATCCAAGATTATGGCTCATCGCTGGTAGTTTATGAAAAATTAATCCAAATTAAAATGGTCAAGTAGCTGAAGTGGCTTATCATGTCAGCGTGGTTGGCAGCCCAGAGGTACATTCTCCACAGTGCTGACGGAAACTGTCTCATTATCTCCCGTGGTTTTAAAAAAGTCAATCCACAGGATTAATAAACATCGGATTACAGTTTAATCTAAAACCTGCCACTGTGGTCTTATTTCATGCTATAAGGCCAGCACACCGACATACATGTTTATAATCTTTAATATAAAATAAAAAGTTTACAGTATTGCTAAGAAATGAATCATTTAAAACACTGACTAGAAACAGAAGGATAAATGACTATTCATTTAAGTCGAAGTTCAGAAGGCCAGTCGATTATGGGCTAAAGTGAACCAGGCAGAGCGATCAAAGCCCATATGAATGCATTAGCCTTTTTATTGTGAAAACTACAGAATCGAGCTTTTGTCAAGTCCTTTGATGTTTCTTGTTTTCTCTTTGTATGGGCATCTTTAATGAGAAATTGTGGGTTGCTTTGCTGTTTTATGGAGGCTTTCAAAGGCACAGAGCGCCAGTGTGTTTGAAGAGAGCCTCTTCGTGTTCTCCTCTTTAATGGCTTTGGTTACTAAACGAAAGCAGTGAAATTTGGGGATGGGACTCTTTCTAAAGGATGATGAACACAGCAAAAACTAAACAAACAAAAGACAACAATGAGAGTTTTATGCTGTTCTTGGGGGTTTTATTTTTAACAAATCGACGTAGTTTTATCATTAGCTACTGATGGGGAGGCCTGTGGTGTCAGTCAGGTAAGGAAGGTCGTAACATGTTTGCCAATATCACCAAACATTTGAAAACATTTTCATTGCAACAACTAGTGATGGTTTAGATCGCTGAGCACAACCAGGTCGACTGCATTCAGAAGACCAGCCTAAGAAATCAAACACTAACATCAGTGTTTTATTTGGTTGTGTGACTTAGTAATGCAAAGATCTGCCACGTTACCACAGCACTGCACGCTCGATATCAGGCTAAGATGCCTGAACTACCCCAAACTGCAAACTCCTAAATAAACTCATGGAAAAAATATCTGTATGATAGAAACAAACAAGTCTGCAAGTCAATAATTAACCAAAAAAACCTTAACAAATATTAAAACATTTTCAAAGACTTAATACATGTTCTTTGCCCAAATATTTGCAAACCTCAAGCATTCTGTTAAGAACTAGCTGCTCTTTGACTTATAAAGAGCCGATCTTGCTGATTACCCTTACTACTGAGCTACTATGTTTACTTCTACACTGTTTTAGAAACGTGTAGTGGGAATTTTGAAGGGTTCGATTATTTTGCCCCTGGACTCATTAGAGGGAAAAGTTACAGTATGTTTATCACAAATCTGGTTGTGCTCTCTACGGGTTAATTCTTAACCGAATGCTTGATGTTTGCAAATATTTGGGATCTGAATATTATAAGATTATGCCTGAGAGGAGACAACATTTGTAATATAATAAGCAACCATTTTGATTCAATATGTAGTCAATCTATGCTTTATTTCTCATGTTAATTTCATTACAGTGTGTCTTTGGAGGATATGAATTGATTGAATGATAGTTAATAGTAATAATAGTTATCTTTTATTTGGTTATCATTCACACATAATAATGTTCACAGAGGACCAACCTCAAGTGCTACAAAATGCCATTGTCTGTGATGCACAAGCAGGTGTTGTAGGGAGGAAGGAAGAATATAAAGACATGACTATTAACTTTTCAAACGCTGAAATAGAAACAGCGCCCCCTATCATATTCTTCGAGTGTCCCACAGATATCTCAACCGACACTGCTCCGTATGGCCCTGTAGTCTGTTCACCGACATAGATGAAATTATAAAGCAATGCTGCCATCTATTGACAAGTGATGGTGTGTTCATGTTGGATTGTAGCGTCAAGGTATCACAAAAAAGACTTTAAGGTTGTGAATTGGTGAAATAGAAGACTTTCACTAGCAGAATAAAATAAAAGTAATCAACTGAAAACAATACTGCAAAATGTGCGGATTATTTGGCAAATCTTTGAAAAGCCGAGTTTGAAACAGCCACCTGATCTACAGAGGTGTGGTGATTGTGTGGTTATTTATAGTCCTACGAAAATCCACAAAATTACACATATACCTCACTCAGTTCTTCACTCCTTACACATATACCATCATCAAGAAGTTCAAACAACATAATATCAACACAGGTCTGATTTTATCAAGGCCATTTTTGCAAGAACACCAGGGAGAATATGTAGTTTATGGTCAGTGTTTTATCCTAAGAGGCTCGTGTTTTGTGGCTGGTGGTGTAATAAAATGAACAATATTATGGTCAGTGCTTATACTGATTTTTAAGGTACATTTCCAAGACTACCTAAAACATTTGTAAAGATGTTTTCTGTTGTCACCTTTAATTGTTTTGGCAGCACAAGTGAAATTCAGAATGTTCACATGTAGTGTTCTTTAAAAAATAAAAATTTATCTCATATTGCATTTGTAAAAATTTCCGTAGGTCTTGAAAAATGGATTAATTGTATTGATTCACTGGATGCACAGACTGTTTTTAAATTAGATTTTGACATATAACTTTCTTAACAGTCATATTAAATAGTGTTTTTGGTTGGTAATGATGCTATTTATCTCACTAATATACATGAAACATAATCAGAACAAGTCACACAAACAATCTAATTATTCATCAGAACATTCACTGCTGGACAGTGAGAGACTGCACCCAGAAGATGACCCTCCGATGACCCCAATCTCAGAGTCAACTAGGTCACTTCCCATTTGGAGTCTGTGGCAGCTATGAAAAATATGTGTGTGTGTGTGTGTGTGTGTGTGTGTCTACCCAGGGTATGAGGGAGGGCGATGGTGTCTTATTAGCACCTAATGGTGCAGACGGAGCCATCTTCTGGTTCCAAAACACTGAGCCTACTTGCTGTAGAGGTGATTTACAGGGTCTTATAACACTATTCAGGGCAGGAGGTGGAGTTTTTTATCTTCCTCAGATTCTCTCTCTCCATCTCTTCACTCTCCCTCAAGACAACCTTCCAGTCTGAGCAAAAACCAATATGAAAATCCTGTGAGTAACAAGATCATATCAGTGAATAAATTCTCCCAGGTATTACTCCAAAAACATTAATTCCTAAAAAACAGATGCAGAATTAAAATGACAAAGAACAGGAGTAAAATAAACTGACAAACTAAATATAGGCGAGATAATAACTAAAATATAGGTGAGATAATATAATGAGTTAGTACTGTAAATGGAATAACCATTTGCAAGAAGAAAAAAGTGATAAAGTTGTAAAGATATGTTTGCCTCTAGATGGCAGTACAGGTCTGGTCACAAGTTCTGCCCTGGAACCTGATGTTGGTATCGCACAGAGCATCTGGTCAGAGTAACTACATGTAAGCCTTTTCTCATAATAGCCCTGATAGATTATTTTCTAGTCAATATATGAGAATGCAAGGTTAATAAGAAATAACACATCGTGTTTATATAACTGTATCTGGACAGGAGCACTGACAAGTGGGAAGGACACTTATTTTGTCCACTGCCATATTTCCAAAAATCAGTCAGATGCTCTGCATATATTTACAGTCATAAAACAATTAGGCATGTGATTAAATGCATCTGTCTTTTGTCTGCATTAACCATAACAAAATTTGGAAATCAAAATAAAGTTCTGATTAAACAAATGTTGGCCCTCTGAACTGAACACACATTCAGTGTTTAGGCACTAGTCAAAGGATAAAATTGCAATATTACTGTAATGTAAAGCACTGTAATATGTGGTACCAAGCAAACACTTTCATAGAAATGTCCTCAAAAGCATTTGCTCATGTTGCATTAATGTATGCATCCATCCATTATAAAAATCACAGTTCAGAAATAAGTAATTCATGAGTATATTTTAAAATGATGTGCAACAAACATAAGGAGGGAATGATAATACACATTTGGTTAGTTTGGCAAAAACAAACAAACAAACAAACACACACACACACACACACACACACACACACAGCTGTGATGTATGAAATTTGGGAATGCAATTTTGTGCATATGTAAATATATCCTGTCGTCCCTGGCCTCCAGCTGTGGTATACAAAGACAAGATGTTCTTCTGATTGGGTGTGGAGTATTGCCCAGGAAACATTGCTGCCTGTTACAGTCAATTTTCATGACCAGAGCTGGGAAAGAGGTCCACAGATCTTCTGTCCCCAGATCTGCTGTTCCCAGATCTGTTGTCCACAGGTCTGCTGTTCCCAGATCTGTTGTCCACAGGTCTGCTGTTCCCAGATCTGCTGTCCACAGGTCTGCTGTTCCCAGATCTGTTGTCCACAGGTCTGCTGTTCCCAGATCTGCTGTCCACAGGTCTGCTGTTCCCAGATCTGCTGTCCACAGGTCTGCTGTTCCCAGATCTGTTGTCCACAGGTCTGCTGTTCCCAGATCTGCTGTTCCCAGATCTGCCGTCCACAGGTCTGCACAGATGCTGGTACAGCCAAAGTCTGGCTGCCATCCTCACCCCTTCTACCTGGTCACCAAGATGTCTGTTCCTTCCTTTCTGTAGTTTTTCCTACTAATGTCTGATCAACAGATGCTGTATCACTGCATTGCTGTCTATTGATAATCCAACTGGGCCCCCACTATACACAGTTTAGTGTTTTGACTGCTACAACACAATGTGTCATATGCTCGTCAGTAGGGGAGAGAGCATATAGGTGGTACACCTGTGCCGTGAGATCAGGTGACCTCTCCCACACCCAGCCAGACGTACTGCTTCCTGTTTACCAGTTCAGCTGCAGTTCAGGGATGTTGCTCAACTGAAGTGCCGAACTGGTCCACAAACAGGATTCCAGTGCACGTTCCTCTTCAGTCCAGATGTTGAAACCCCTGAATACAAACTATAGGGGGGTTCCAGCAGAGGAGAAGTCAGAACATTTAATGGTTGTAGGAATGTGGTGGTGTGGCAATCAAAGGGAAGAAGGAATATATGGAGTTACGTCTAGTTCAGACATCATGATATAGTCAATGTAGCCAAGCAGTTACACCTGGCAAACATTGTCATTAGCACTTATGTGAGTGCAAACAGGTTTATAACTATTGGGGCAGGGCATTCTGGTCGTTTTTGAGATGAGTGGTAGGTGAGGATTTCAGGAATTGGACCACAGAGCACTTTGCTGAAGAGCGGCTGAAAACTTGTGATGCTGGCACTAATTTGCTGATTCCATACACACTTGGAGTTCTGCACCTGATCAAGTATCATGTGTGATCTGTTTCCTGATTGGTTGGGCTGAATGTAAAAATCATTGACTGTATAGCAGTCCCCTGGAATATGATCAGAAACAGACACAGATAACAACAAAAAATCAAAAATAAAACCATTCTTCAAATTACAGTGTGTTGTCCAAACCAGCGTGAGTTAAACACTGCCACCACAAACCCTGCAGCTTAGAGAGGGAGAGAGAGAGAGAAAGAGAGAGAGAGTGGGTTGCTGCTCTTTTTAATGCATACAGTAGTGGGGTCAGTGAGGAGCAGATCTCAAGTGACAAATAAAGAAATCTATCTCCATCTGGCTGTGCCTAGGTCAAGGCACCCACACTGAGCTCCATTACACCAAAGAGTCTGAGTGATGACTGTAGCTGATTGGATTAGCCCAGATGAAGTATTCAGAAGGGCTGGTAAGTCCATTAGATGAAAACTGTGCATTTTCCAGTGAGTATAAAATGTGGTGATGCATTTTTTAGACCTAGTACATTTGTGCACTTTAATTGCTGGGCTAAATTAATGATGCGGCTCAATAAAGACGAGCTGAGTGTAAAATCGGTCATCATTCAGACTTAACGCCCTGTAACCCTGTCACACAGTCACTCCCCTCACTGAGCACTGCTCACATTGACAAACATACAGCAGCTACAGTTCGCCTTATTTCTATTTTCCTTATTCCTTTTATGGCTTTTTGTTGTTGTTTTCTAGTGTGAGACAGGTACGCTCCACCGAGTAATTCCTTTCTTGTTTCCCTTCCGTGCACATGTTGAAACCCCCAGAAATATACAGAAACTGCATTTTATATTTATGCCTGGAATTAAAAATGTACTGCAGCACCTCCAAATTAAGCCCCCTGCTGCAATGAATGCATGATTCAGATGAAAAATATCTGTTAGCAATGTCAAGCACCATCGACATGGCGGCAAAAAAGTCTGAAAACTCAGTTAATATTTGACTTTCGTCCTGGGAAACATATTCTGCAAACATTTGTTATGTTTCGCAATCAGACCTCATTATCTTTTTCAAAGGCATCACATACAGTTGTGCTTAAGCTGAATTGTTCAGCCTTTACTTCTTTTCAACAATAATAATAAGAATGATAAGAGTGATAATAATAATAATAATAATAATAATAATAATAATGATAATCATCTAAATATTCATCATCATTTTATTAATGTCAATGTAATAATAATGATTAATATCATAATATAAAAATTAAAAATCTATTAAGATTTTAATAGATAAATATTAAAATCATTTTTATCATTAATATGATTATGTAAACTGTTTAGTTTTAATTATGTATACGTTCAGTTTTAGTTTTAACAGTGAATGGTAGGCTAGATAGATTTTCCACTGTGTATAAGTTTGTCTGTGCAGGTGGGTTTCAAAGTCAAAAACAGATATAAACCAATCAGTCTAAGCCAGGATCACCGGTGAAGTAACAGTTCAACAGGACGTTTCATTATATGTCTTTGTCTGGAAGCACTTGCTACTTATACAAATCGTGAAGCAAAGCTAACCCCTTAAAGGCTTATTACAACAACCAGGTCCTCTAAAGCAATTACTCATTATCCACATTCAAGCATGAAGACATTTACTGTCATTACCCGCTATTATTTGTCTTCATGATTACCGTCGCATATTGGAGAAGCATATTGACACCTATCCTGCAATAGGAATTTAAAGCCTTTTTTTGTGTCCATTCTTTCCCTGTGACCTATAGATAACATCATCACACGACATTATCAGGTTAGCATAAAATTAAAGCATCTTTTAGATAGCGCGTAAAGTTTATTATTAAATTGTATAACAATTCTCATGGACATGATCAATTACGTTGTGTTTAGGCCAGTTTCACGAGTGAACTGTAACTCCACAATGCAAACGTGTCGTGTAATTCGCCCAGGACCTCAAATGGCAGCCAGCCTCCTCATTAATTTAGATTTGAGCGTCTATCCCAAGCGGAATACGCGAATGGGCTCGCGTCAAAACTATTAATGACCTTTTAGTCAGAATTTCTTTGAACCGGTAATCCGGAAGGACAGAACCTTTTTTCCCCTCTTTAATCGCTACTCTGCGTTTTAATGAGATATAGGATATGCACGAAGCATGTCTGACTTGAGAAGATCAGTCATCGGTGGCAAGTGTGCTGATACATCAAGGATACCACCTTTACCCTGACAATTCTGCTAACTCGGGGGGCCAATTAACACTCCTCCACGAGGGCCGGAGACTGGCGCGCGAGACCTCCCTCGAGAACACACTACTGCGCGCGCTACTGCTGACGCGCCGGAAGAGCGTGCTCGAGAATGGAGAAGCGCGCGGGCCTCTCAGGTAAACCTTACCGTTGGGTAATTATGGCCGACCACAGGCCAGATAACCCGCAGCTCTGGGGATTTTTCTCCGTTCTATAATTTTTGTTATTTAATCGCTGTTGTTTTTACTCTCATTACAGCGGCCTCATAAGCTACATGTTAAAAGCACATCAGTGGGAGATAGAATAGTTTATAAAAACATTTATTTATCGTTATGGATTGATGTCACGAAAGGTACCTCAATTGGTATGCTCAAAGAGAGGTTGCTCAATGCATATTAATTTACCTACATGTAAATTAAATGAGAAAACATATAGCTTACTATGGTAGGTTTCTTATTGTGTAAACAATTCCCATTACTAAAAAAGTCACATTCAGAATATTTTTCTGAAAGCATATATGAACATGATATGTAAGTCCTATGAAAACTTACATGTGTATTATTATTTAATCTTCTTAAGTTATACCTTGGTGAAAGCTGCTTTATTGTCACTTTAACAAAATGTATTTTGAGGTATGAATCTGCTGACCCTGTTATTGCACCTTTAAGTATTGATTGCCTTTTGAAAAAACAGGACTTTTGTCATTTTAAGCTTGCCAATGGCCAACTGCTATGCATTCAATGGTGGACTTTCATCAACATCTTCATTTCCTCTTGCTTTTGGGGGTATACAGAATTCAGTAACATTTTGCACATGGACCAAATTTTTCAGTTTTCACTTTTCATTGTCAAGGGAGGTGTAGTTTGCAGTGTTCATCACTGTCCTTGGTCAAAGTTAGCCAGTTCTTGTGGCATTCATCCATACTATACCCAAGCTCCACCATCATTCCCAGATGAAATGCTTAGCTTTGTATCGCATTGAGTTCTGTTTTATCCTCATGTATCCCATGTTCTTGCATAGGACCATGTTTGTACCTTTCCTATTTGTTGTTGCCCTTCCTGGTCCAATCAGAGATCCTCTGTCTTATTCAAACAAACACAGGGCAGATATCCATTGAGGAGCCACTGTGGCCCATAAAAAGATATACCAAGCACCTTTGCTCTTTGGAGGGAATATAAATAAGAGCCTGGGGAATGCACCCAGAGAAGAGGATTGTGGGGGAGCGCCAGCAGGCGGGGTCACCATCCATCATGGCGGTTTGAGCCTGGTGTGAGGGACAGGCTCTGCACGGGGCGAGAAATCCAAACCCCTACAAGACAAACACATGCCCCCTCCAAAATAACAATGGACTCCTGTGACACCCATGGCTTGTTTTCGGAGTTGCGCTTGGAGCCTCGTTCCACCTGACAATGTCATGTGGGGGGCCTGGGGGGTGTAGTGTTACTACAGCCGAGGTTAGAAGTTCCATGGGTGTTTTTGAGGGTGGACCAACATGAAGTGTAATTAATTGTAAGAGACAACCCCAGGAGCTTGGGCTACAGGCTTACCACAGTGAGGAGCTTTGTGGTGGTGTGAGTATTTGACACACTGACATACGTCTCATACCTTTAATCAGGTGCAAATGTAGAAAATATTACTAAAGAAGAAACGGTGTAAAGGAAATGAACACGTAAGTTTCAGAAAGATATACACAGAACTGTGGCCATATTGTAACTGTGCCCTGTCCTCAAATTTTAATGATTCTTAGTGTCTCATTTATATTTAGACTATATTTAGATTAGACCAATAACAAACAAAGACAAACAAGAAAACAAACAAGCAAAAATAAAGCAGAGATTAAAAAAAATACAAGGCCAACATACAAGGAAATCTGTGTGGTATTACTACCATGCAAATCTTTGGTTTGGGGTGGTGGACGTGATCTCAGTGGCTGTTAATCAGGAGAGTGCTTCTTATTTGCTTGCGTGTCACTGCCTTCGGGGGTCCTGTTTGGTGTGGTATTACATTCAGCACAGCATTTGTTGAAGTCCCACAGGGAAGCGTGTGTATTACATGAGCATATTTAGAGGTTGACATGAATGTGGTTGTACTATGCCAACCAAGTCTTCCTGGCATCCTGCCACACTGCTACAACTGTTGTTCCTCTTTCTCTGTCTGTCTGTCTGATTTTCGTTTCATGTACACACTTTCTGTTTGCTGTCCATACATTACATTATGGAGCCCTGCCTCTAACTCGGAGAGCTGCACAAGAAAGAGCAATGTGTTTGTTTCAAATGATCAGGAGAAATCTTGAATTATTCAGCAAGAATGCACGCACACACACATATACATGTGCATGCACACACGCGCACACACACATACACACACACACACACACACACCCACACACTATGTCACTTCAACCAGGCTATGTGGGTGTGTTTCCGATGCCATTTGCTGCATTTTCCCTGTACATCCGCCTCCATCATCCTCCAGTGTATATGTGTGTGTGTGAGTGTGTGTGTGTGTGTGTGTGTGTGTGTGTGTGTGTGTGTGTGTGTGTGTGTGTGTGTGTGTGTGTGTGTGTGTGTGTGTGTGTGTGAGTGCGTGCATGTTTAGGGTAGTTTAGGGTCCCTCAGTGCTAAGCTGTTGAGTCCCTGCAGCTGCACCCCAAGCCCATAGATTTACAGGTGCCACTGACCCTTTCATCAGAGGAAGTCTACTCAGCCGGCTGTTTCTCTCTCTCTTTCTCTCTCTCTTTCTTCTTTTGGGAGAGTTGTCACTGATCTTTGATGACTCCATCTCTGTTTGGAGGTACATCAGCGAGAGATGAAGTATCACTTAATCAGTTTCTTACTTAGAAAAGTTCTGTCTTTGGATAATGCAATAATAAACCTCTGTCCAACCACGTGAAATTATGAACCTGAAACATTAGGTTCAGTTCCCGTTCCAGAAACTATGTGTTACCTCAAAACATAAATGAGAATTTTAAACTTCATATTTAAGAGCTATCAGAACTGTCAGGCTGTAAAAACAAAACACACGAGCTTTCAGCGCTGTCAGTCTGTAGAACAAATATTGTGCCAGTTGGGATGAATTTACAATGAGAAACAATGTTTCTCCAACACTGGAGACTCCAAACCACAGTGCAGAATTATCTCACATGAAGAATACAGCCTTGAAAGTCAAAAAGATCACCAGGTAACTTTTTAAAGTAATCTAGAAACCTTTCTTTCTTTCTTTCTTTCTTTAAGTGCATCTGTCCTTCCTATCCTTGTCATTTCACTGGGGTAATAATTTGTGTTTCTGATACTGTCCTCTTGATGTTTGCTGTAAGCCAAACGAGGGGGTCTAATACTTTTACAGATGATATGTGCTTAACAGAGTGCAAAGATACAAGATAACCATAGTCACTATTGGACTCCTGCCGGTACATGCAGTTTCAGGCAAGAAACTAGTATAATACCTCTGTTCTGACATCTTGAAGCTAATAGCAACTGTATCATTATTATTATTTTTAAACAATATATTGCCAAAGACACTTGACCATTTTAAATCCAGAAGCATCGCGCCGTTTGCCCGATAGTGGGGATATTCTGGGTTTGTAACGGTGTGCAGTGTTTTCCCCTCAGATGTCATTTGTTGCCTTTCCTGTGCGCATCGTCATTGCAGTATGACAGACTCAATGAGTGAAATGAGCAAATGTCTGAAGATAACGATATCACTGATGCACCATTGACATGATAGATGACATTTGTATTACATGTCCGTGTGGCCTTCGGTCGTGAGAGGGGGTTTGCACCAAAGCCAGCTTGTCTGCCTGTCTTTATTAGAAATAATATACTGTAGTGATCGGAGAATGAACTGAGATGGACATATATAAACAATTTGTAACCAACTACAGCGACACAGTACTTAATTTAAGTATGCAACTAGCTCCAGAGAACGTGTAGCATTGGTCCTTACTGATTGGTCCCTGAAGGGATATTAACCACACAGCAGAGGGGAATGTGGGAATATATGACACCGAACAGGAACTTGAACATATGAGGAAGACACTAAAAACAATTTTTTTAAATCATCCTTTGTATGGGCCCAAGAACCACTGGCCCAGTGCCCATTTAAGGAAATGAATCTGCATATAAAAACAATATAAGCAGTGGGTTCTAGTTCAGAGTGGAGCCACAGCTGCTGAACAGAGCTCATGTTCTATGTCAGGTTAACTGAAGAGACCCACATTACTCCTGTATACTATTTGGGGTTTATGAGATTACATGCATAGAATGGTGGTGTGCAAGTCCAAACATCCTTTTGATAGTTGACCAATTTTTTTTATGGGTTGGGTTGTTTCTTTGCTTTTCAAACCTCGCTCTCAATGATTGAGAACACAAAAATCACATTATTGAGTTAATGCTTATTAGCGGTGTGAATTTGGTCAGTAACATCACATGAGCTAAAGTCCTTGGGTCAAAGGGCAGCATACACCACTGTCCTAGGCAAAGGATTGTACTGGGAAATGCCACTGTATCCAAAAATGGGGTCCAGAGTGACAAAAGACCAGCTGCCAGACGACCAGAAATAGCCACGAACAGCAGACTGACTGAGTGTGACTGGCAAATGTCTGATCACTGATGGGCAAAGCTAAAGGATTTTTGGAATCTCTAAAATTTGTCAACACACAGGAGGAATGCTTGCACAGTCAGATGTGTTTGACGACTGTATTTCTTTTTTCTTCAATTTGTTTTTTAACTGCAGGTTAAAAAGTGTTAACTATTTTTCATTTTACAACTATTTTTTTAAATTATTATTGATCATTACTAACATAATTTGCACTTTGTACAGCAGTTTTAAAAAGCACAACACCTTCAGGAACCTTTCTAATGTCTACTACTATTACCCGTTTGAAGGCATAACGTAATTGGCAGAAGGGTAAACATTTTTGCCTGCAGAGAGAACGCGAGAGAGAGAGAGAGAGAGAGAGAGAGAGAGTGTGTGTAGGAGAGTGAGAGGAGGGGAGAGAGAGAGAGAGAGAGAGAGAGAGAGTGAGTGTGTGTAGGAGAGAGAGAGGAGGGGAGAGAGAGAGAGAGAGAGAGAGAGAGTGAGTGTGTGTAGGAGAGTGAGAGGAGGGGAGAGAGAGAGAGAGAGAGAGAGAGAGAGAGTGAGTGTGTGTAGGAGAGAGAGAGGAGGGGAGAGAGAGAGAGTGTGTAGGAGAGTGAGAGGAGGGGAGAGAGAGAGAGAGAGAGAGAGTGAGAGAGAGAGAGAGAGTGAGTGTGTGTAGGAGAGAGAGAGGAGGGGAGAGAGAGAGAGAGAGAGAGACATTTAATGAGCAGGAAAGCCTACCCAAGCATGTGAAAATTCCACCATGCTGGCCATTATTGAAGTGATGAATGAAACGTAATGGCAAGTTCTGAATGCAGTATCATTTGCTGGACAGTTATTTAGACGAACAAGTTCTTCTTCCCCTGAAATGGCCATAATGGTTAAATCAAACAGCCATTACCTACATTGGCCGGCTGTAAGGGGCTTGCAAGAGGTGCGATAAAAGATTATGACCATCACTATGAAAACATACTGAGGATTATTGCTTGAGAAAAGGCTACGTGGGGACAATCCCTAACCCTTTCCCTATATGCAGGTACACATAAAAAACGTTTTTCAAAAGCTGCGCTTGAAAATGTTCAACAGTAGCACAATAGACCTCAAGACTGCTCATCATGAAAGGAAACATGCAGCAACCTTGTCTCTGAAAACATCTCACATGTAACACACTACAAGCATCGCTTGGTACCTGGTAGTTTATAAGATATGATTTCTGATATTGGCTTGCTAATCTGCATTGCTTATGTAATCATCATGGATTTGTATTGTGAATGTAGGAGGATCTGATATTGTGATATATAAAAATTACATTCACCAATTGGACTATGTAATGGGTATCATTTCATCTTCAGAATGTGAAAATGTAAACTCCCATAAGTGTGAAGGTTATCCATCTCGTTCCTGGAGATATCTTTTGGATGGAACAAAACCCAAAACATCTACACAAGATAGCCCAGCTCGGGCTCTGAAGCCACTGCAGCCCTCTGAAGACTTTTCTTAGTGAATGATGCACCCATATGACACCCTTCCTCCAGCTTGCCACACAGTGTCCCCGCTCTGAAGATTTGATCTTCATTTCCTGCCTATTATTGACCTCTTTTGATGACAATGCAGTGCTCTTTATGTGCTTGGGACTGGAAGCTCTAAAATCTCTGCTGTGAGTGATTTTATGCAGCCCAAACATTCTGAGCACGGAGTTTGTGGCCTTTCCAGGATAGGTAATGAGCAAAAAAAACAGAGTTAATTTTAGCAGTGCATCACTGTATCTGGATTATGTTCTCATGGAAAGTAATGGGCGTTAGAATGTTGGATTATAGATTAAGCACAATTACATTTATTTTTTTATTTTTTACATTACAAGTAAAAATGTAATATAGTTTTCACTCCCTGTCCCCTCTCTGTATGCAAGCAGTTTTATACGTAAACACACATTTTGACATGTAATATAAATACTGCTGTTTTTTGTCAATTTTAAATGATTATGGATGTAAATGGCATATAACATAAAACAATAGATATGACACATGATACGTGGTGATGTTTGAGTGTCTGTACTCGAGGCGATACTTTGGGTGAGGTTGTGTGTGATGAGTGTGTGAAGGTGGTGGGTGGCACAATGATGAAGGTTTGGGCCAGGCAGTAGCAGGACCTCCAGCAAGGCGCCATTAATCTAGGGCGCCCCGTGTGGCCCGAGGGGAAGCCCGAACTGCCACGGCCACTGCTGTTCCCTTGACCCACATGTGGTGGTGGTGCCCGAGCAGATCTGCTGAAAATGCCGAAAAATCGCCACTTCCAGGACGAGGGCAGGATGGAGGGAGCCCGGGCTGTCGGAGCCGGGTGGGAGGGGTGAAGGTCTGGGGGGCGTGGCGGATGTCATTAAGGAGCCTAGCTCCTGAGGGTCAGCCCATACATCCATTTAGTCTATGGCCATTGATTCGAAATGGAGTCTGGTGCACAGTTCGAAGTCTGCTGTTATTCAGTCAGAAGGCAGTGGAAGTGTGCTGGTGAATCAGAGTGCTTGAATTTTTGATTTCCCTAGAATGCCTTAATGCTATATTCTTCTAGCAACAAAGAAGTACAATGTCTGTGAAACACAGGATGCTTCTTTCAAATCCTCAACAAATGTACAAAACAGAGGATACATGCTATCAAAAGAAGAAGAAAAAAAACAAGCAAACTTGAAACTAATCCTACCCATTGTAGGTTTTTACAAGATATTTTATGCATTTGTAAAACTACTAGAAACATGATGAAATCATATTAGAAATCAATAAGTATTTGAATATTTGAAATATATATATCAGTGGGGACAGTAGTGTATAGACTCTGCTGAACAGACTAAGTGAATTTTTCAAGGCCATATTGCCTTGTGCCTGTTGCACTGAACTCATTTGTACCTTTGCTTGGAGCTCACTGGCTTTCCTCTGGGTCTGATTAAACGAGACCTTCCACCACCCAAACTAATTCAAACTTAATCATATTAAGGATGTGACTTAAGGCTTATTTTTAAAAAATTTAACACTTCAAGCAGAATTCACACATGACTAAGTGAGAAGACAAATGTCACTCGCTTGTTCAAACTGCAGATTCATCTCAGTGCATCAGTGATTCATCTCAGCAGCGTCTGTCAACAGACAAAATCCACTGATCTTATTTCCTGGTCTTATTAGCGTGTTGTGCCTATTCCAACATCTTGACCGCTGAGGCTGGGACCTGTCGAGTGGGGGCTGTTGACTCTGGTCCCCATCTGCAGATTAAAGGGCGGGGGGGGGGGGACCTGGCCACACTGTGAGAGGTGGAGGCTCGCCGTTGCGTTTTTAAAAGGAGCAGTTGGGAGTTTGATGACAGAATGGTCTTTGGGAATTTAAGAGAAGCTTGGAGCGTGCTTCCCCCCCTGGATGACAGGTCCAGGAAGGAAGCCTTTTTCTTTTTCAAAGGACCTCGCTTTATTTATATTACACATTTTCATCGAGGGAATCTTTCAAAGGGAGCAGGCTTTTTCCTAGTCTGCGTTTTCGCTTTTTTTCTTTCTTTCTTTTTTTTACCTCCAGCAATCTGTTTGCTTCCGGAGGGTCAGCCCACTCCTTGTATGGAAGGCAACAGTCTTGCTCTCCCAACGACCAAGAGCTTAGCGTCCAAGAGTGATCAAAATCGAACCGACGGCCATTACTTGTCAATTAATTAGTCTTTCAGTTGTATTAATTCAGTTCAGTTTAGTGATTCTCATGATGATCCAGGCAAATAAAGCTGAGACCATGCACATCTGAAACTAGAAACTTGGTCATGGTCATTTTGCTCTTTGCATAGCAGTCCTCATTGAACCCTGACCTTAATCTGCCTACTTTACATTTTTGCAAGTAGCTGTAACGTTGAATACAATAATCCATTACATTCCTCAGTTTAGGGCCGGAACTGATGTGAGCGAGTGCAGACAGAGGCACCTGACCGTGTACTCCCTCATCCCGTTGTCAGGACGCCACTGATTGGAGCAGCATCTTCCTCACCGACGTGCTCTTCATCATTATCCATTATTACCCCTGGACAGTGAGTGATAGATTAGCCAGCCATCCAAAGAGGACACATCATTTGGAACAGTATCACCACAGACAAACAGCACTGTCAAGTGTCCACCGGCCCCTGCTCCCCATGGACTAAAACGCAAAGCAAATCAAAGGAGAGGGCGTTCACCTGTTAACTCACCTGTCATTTAAATTAAGTGGTGGCCAGGCACTGTGTGCACGCTCAGATAACTTACCGCCTTCACTCCACACCACGGATGAAGTGGTTTTGTTCTCTTGAACATCTTGTTCCATTATAATGGCTGAAGGGTTTGGTCACGAGGACCATGGTTGCTCATGTGTGTCGTGTGTAACCAAACCAAACCAAAAATGTATTCTTTTAGTTACAGTATATACAGAGTGTGTATTCGTAAAGAAGTGCAGGCAAAAGTTTCATGAACTGTGTTTTTAAAGTGCTGGAAGAGTAAATCAAACTTGCACAGAAAACAAAACTGTAATGCTGAAACCTGAAGCATTCCTCGGGCCCTGAAGTCTCCTGCCACTAATTAATTAATTAGGCAAAGGTGCCATTTGCACAACACTCTGGAGAAATCAAAGGCTAGAAAATTACTTCTTCTGTGTCCCCCCCCCCATTTTGTTCATCTTGTCATCTTCCTTGATTAATTTTCTTGAGGTAAATCAGAGCTGTGTGTGCATGTGTAAGCTGTCAGTGTGTAGATGTATCTATTCATCACCTCAGGGGCAAGAGAGAGAGAAAGAGAGAGAGAGAGAGAGAGAGAGAGAGTGTGTGTGTGTGTCTGAGGGGCACATGGGTAATCTTGACAGGGTTGCGGGACACAGGGGATGCTGGGTGCACCATGTAAACAAGATGGTGATGTCAGATAACAGAGGCTGATGCCTAATGACAAATGGCTACTAATGTCTAGGGACTTCAGAGAGTGAGGATGTCTATTGATTATCCTTATTACCTAAAGCATCCGTCTTGAGAGAACAGGGGGGGGGGGGAGCAGAGAAATTAGCTAGCCCACTCCCAGCTGACCGACTGATTGCTTTGGGGGCCCTGAGCAGGACAAATGTACATACACACATATGTGCACACACACACACACACACACACACACACACACACACACACTACACTTTTGGGGGTTCCAGTGAACTTTGTACTATGAACTTTGCTTTTATGCATTTACTAGGCAACTGATACTTAGTTATGCATACACATAATTCATGTATTTTTAAACGTTTTTTTTTGGTAACATCCACAACATTACAATATTTGAATTCTCGAATATTCATGCTGTCGTGTATATTAGTATTAGTATTATTATTATTATTTTCTCTCTCTATTTCTCTTCCTCTCACTCTTACACAAACACACACCCATACATTCAAGATTTGATACAAGAGCAAGGAAACTTGTAAAGCACACAGTTCTACATAGTTATGGAAAAATATAGTTCTCAAAACTTTTATGACCAAAATTTTCTTCCTTTCCAAAATTGGTCTAATTGCTGTGAGGCATCATACTGGGAGAGGTCTAGCCACTACACCACATCTGATGTCACTGACGAACTTTCTCTTTCAGGGCTTGATCTACTGTGAGACGTGGCTCGAAGGCAGTGGAAAATAATGTGAAATAGTGAATCAGCTGACCACTCAAATATATATTTGCAATAACATTTTCATAGTATTTATTTATATGGTCACAAATTCTCAGTGTTCTCATGAAGTTTGGCTATGTGAAAAGTATGAAAGTGTTTTCTCCACTTTGTCTAAAAATCTCTAGTTTCAGGTGTGCTAGATGTGATGCTTGACCTGCAGTTGGCTATTTCTTTGTTTGAAATGCTGACTTCTTCAAACTGGAGAGGTCTGCCTAGGTCATGGTAGGACTGTTCATCTGAGCGGAGCAGAAATGAGGTCACACCATTTTGCTGCTTCGCCAGAATCTGGCTGGGGTCAAGCCAGCTACACGGAGGGCCGTTAAGATCCAAACCTCCCCCTTCTTGAGACATTTTTATGAAGTCAAAACCCAGAGTCTATGAGGAGAAATGAAACGATTATAGATAGATTCACCACACTATCGAAAAGATTTTTTTCTTGCTCTTCAGAATAATTATCTTTTTAACCTTACCACATAGTAGTCATGCAATACTAATGCATAGACCTTTTCTGTTATGGTTCTTGGGCTCCCGGAATACACCACAGAAAACCAAGTTCGGATATGAGCCTACTAGGCCAACATCTAACATCACTATTGATAAGACCTGAAATAGATAATCACGCTGTGTTAAAATATACATGATTTTTTTATCTGTAGTTATGGTATCTGGCTGAACACTGATTCATCCTGGTGTCATCACGGGAATGTGTTTATAATAACAGAGGTAATCAATACCCATATTTTCTCTTACTGTAAGCGTGTTAAAGTATTTATGAATTAATTGACTGGCTTGTTTCAAATATAACCCAGACGACTAAATTGCGAATTGGAGGTCGGCACCCTTATAGTGTAATAAATAGCCTTTTAAAATTCTGCTGTACCGCTTGTCCAGCGAGCTGCTATAACCTACGAGGATATGTGGACTGATTTGGCCGAATACATGTATGAACTTTATGGCGTACAGCAGTATAGACCACATAACGGCCCTCGAGTTAGAGCGCGTGTAAAAGAGCGCGTGTAAGAGCGCGTGTTCATGCAGTTGTTTGTCTCGCGCTGAGCGGGGATGCTCGGGTGGAGAAGAGCCCGACCACTCAGACAGATCTATTGTGATATGGTGAAGGTCAGCCCTCATTGTGCAAGAGGCTCTCGTAATAACGGGAGTGACAGATTGCGCAAAGAGTGAGTGTCTATTTAATCTCTGCAGCGGTCCAACAACAACCCAATCACCACACCATGCCCCACCCCAGACACACAACACAACAAAAAATGACCAAATAACATTACCATGCGGGTATACTTGTTCCTTTATTAGAAAATATTAAAGAAAATCATCAGATTTAAATAGAAAAGTTACATTTTTATCACTATTAATGTAATTATATAGGACTACTTAATCTTTTCAAGGCCAGAGTAAGATTTGACACTAGCTCTGTGCAAAGCATGTTCGCAATTCTATCTTGACAATAGAGAATACAATCATAGTAGTAGTTTGTTGTGTTATATATCCCATGAGACTGATTTTTGTAGACTAACACGCATTTACAAAGAATAATGTTGTTAATAAAGAACAATGGTTTGTCCTGTAAAACACAAAATACTTCCGTTATACATGACAGTAGCTACACTGTCACGACACAGTTATGAACTGAACACACCGTTAATGCTAATTCAACACGTTACTTTAAAGGCTGCATTGCTTTGAAGGCAGACCCAGTCTCGTGTTCTCCATCACTGCCACAGGTCAGTTAAATCATGTGAAGGCGAGATGCTCAACACTTGGGAGGTATGGACGAGGTGGGGCTGCATAAGGGAAACATGTTTAACAAGCGCCTTCCTTGCTCTGGCCTATGAAATGTGGGAACAGGATGGGCAGCCGACCGCCCCATCAAAATACTGTGGTCACCCACTACTTATGATACCGTTCAGAAATCTAAGAGACCATGGGGATTGTTGAAGCACTTAAATAAAGTGTCTCGGAATGTTTATAAATGAGAATAAGCGCCAACGATTAGCGTTTAGCCGGGTGATATGGATATTGCAGAAACAAATCCCGGAGTCGGGCTATAATTCCTGCTTGACAAAGGCGGCTACGTTGCTTTTTCAGAATGACATATCCTAAGGTTGGGGTTTCTCTCTCTAGAACCATGGAGTCCACTCCACTCCAGCTGTGATATTAACCGAAAGCGATTAAGCCGAGACCACACGGACAGCCTCTGTCTGGGGTGCAGCAGGGATTGAAAAAAAAAAGCTGCAGTATTTTTAGGACATGTCAGATGGAAGATTTACTTCCTCTAAGCCAAGCATATACTGTGCAAATCCCACCTACAGAGAAAATTATTTTAAACCATTTTATTTATTTAATTTATGTATATTTTTTTTTACAATTCATTACTAATTATGGAAAAAGGAGAGTTTTTGGTGATGTTACATTTAAGCTGTAATTAAGCTACCAACCCTTCCATTTTGAAGTTAAGTTGAAATACAGGTTGCAACGTTGATCATATTAATTCTGTAATGGATTTATGGATTTATTTTTTATCGCTCCCATACATCACTCTCAGCACATTTCACTGGGAGACCTCTACATTTCCTAGAACCCTGGATTCCCCCTCACACTACAGGGTTTTGTCGTGTTGTGTTGTGCATGCTCACTCCAGGGAGCAAACACCTTTGTTTCTCTTCTTCGTCAAACAGATGTCTACAAAGAACCTCCGCGGCTTCTTTCCTGCTAAAGGTTGCTAGGCGACGCACTCTGGCCTACCTGCTTCCTCTCTGGGCCTCGTCCCATTTCCGCCTGACGACGCAAAAATAGCCAGGGCCTCTTCACCCGTCCATGTTGTTTCTTCCTCTCTGCACACCATGACATCGATCAAGCCTGTTCCTGGACTTCCTATCTTCTTCCTGAGGCTGAGGGAGTTGTAGAAAGAGGTGGGAGGATTTAGTCCTCACTTGATTTTGACTCGCTGCTTCCTATTTACCAGAGTTTCTCTGTGGTTGCCAGGAGAACAAAGGCTTACCACTGACTTGCTAGGCGTGTAGGATTTTACTCGACATTACCTGAGATCTTTGTATTAGAAAAAATCAGACTGGAATTTTCAAAATTCAACTCAGTTAACCACACCAAGGACCATCCACCTAAACCCCAGGCTTATTATTTAGTTATGAAGCAACCGCTGTGAAGTATCTCGCAGCCTCAGTGAAAGCAACATGAAGGATGAGGAGGTAGAGATCTAAGAGAAGGACAGAGAAACCCTCCTTAGGGTTAATTCTCCCCAAACTGATTTTTTTCTTTTTGGACCTCTTTCCTCCCATTTTTGTGATTAGACTTAAAAATCACATTTTAATGATACAGTGTCAGCTTTGGCAAGATCCTGATACACAAGCGATCTTCTCATGGGCTTTATTCTGAGAGAATGTTGTATAGGTTTGTAATTCCGGTTCATCTTTTGAATGTGCCATTTTTCACTCCTGATTAATGTATTCCTCCACCGCGAGATGATGTTTGAAACGCGGTAATCGAGACGTAATCCCTGAATCCCTGTGTGGTCAACACAGCAGAGTCTGGAGTTTCTCACCAGTCCTCAGGTTTTTTCTTCGTCTTTTCCTTCTCTCCCCTCAGAGACGGCTGGAAAGGTGGGGGTGAATGGAGCGGGGCCAGACCAAGCGCTGCAAACCATACCATGTGCACTTTTTCTCAAGCCACAAGCCAGGGTGGATTAATTGGTTTTTCTCTATTTTAGAGGGAGGAGAAGTTAATAAACTACAGAACGTTTCCTGCCCCAGACCACGTGTATATGTTTGCCACGGTTTTTGCTGAGTTTTGTCTGTAGCCTGTGCATATGTACTACACGACACGAAAGCCAGGCTAGTAAGCACATCTGCCTTTAAATCGTCTTTCTCGGTTTATATAAATTGTTAAATCAAGGAGGAGGATTCATTTGTGGGTCGCAGGAATGGTCGTTTGGTTTATAAGAGTGATCATGTCATTATTTTCACGTATGCTGCGGATGCATGTACTGTGTGATTGTTTTCGTGTCCCGTTTCCTTGGCTTTGCCAAAGAGACATCCCTAAACTTCCAAGCGTAAACCTCATTGAATATGGCAGCCGGCTTTCTGCTCTCCACAGATATTTCCTGAAGAAAACATAAAGGTTTGTGCTGCTGAGACAGCAGTCCTCAGTTTAAGCCTCCTTCCACCATAAAGCAAAGCTTAAGGTGACTTAAAATAATAACTGGAGAGCAGTGGAGTAAATGTTGTAGAATCCATTCATGTTATGTAAGTTGTTTTTAAGAAACATTGTTCTTTAATGCATTACATGTTATAATGGCTAATGACAAAAATGTCACAGCTATAGTATATTTCGTAATCTGTAAATATTTACTTATGCTTTCATATTTCAGTAAAAAAAGGTACTTTTGCTAATTGCTTAGGGTTATTTTCAATTTTTTTCAAAAATAGCTCTACTCCAAACTCAACACTTCAACCCAGAAATGTCTGATGGACTTTGACATCACTGCCTCCATGTTCAGAATAATGTGGCAAGGATTCATGCTGGCATGTCAGGCCTACTAAGCACCTAAATGTCACATGCAAGGAAAAATCCAGAAAACCTTTGTGAAGGATGGAAATTGGTCATCTGAAATGGCTTCTTACTCTTGGCAGACTCTTGAACGTCTTTTCAAGCTGTGTCAGGCATACATGCTGACGTGCTTTATGTGGGGAGAACTGTGGCAAGCCAGAAGAGACCCACTCACTGATAGTAAAACTGAAGAAGAGCATGTTGAATGTATTGATACGATTATGTCAGGAAATACCATGCTCCACCACCTCCATCATTAACTCTGCAGGTTCCAGTGTCCACAGCCAGGTCTCTCAATTTAGGTCCTGAAAAAGTTTCTGCTTTTTGGAAAGAGTGTTTGGAAAACACTCTGAGCTAGTGGTTTCATAAGAACTAATATAAGAACCACACTGACATGTAATTGAAAAGAGAGCACTCATCCATTTTAAATTAGCATGTTGCTACTCAGCAAGATGCTGCAAATAATTTTCTCACTTATATCAAGCTTAAAAAGTCTTACAGCGTTAAAAAAAAAGATCATTAAACATTTCAGGAGGCCAACTACTTTTACCAGTTTATCGTTCTAAATTAGACTGATTAATTAATGCATTTTACAAAATGGTGGAAGAAACAAAAGAGTAGCCCATATCAAGGCTCAAATAGCAGAGTTTCCTTCAGGACGCAACAAAGAGCTCCTCATTGATCAGAATGGACCTGACCGAGACCAAGACAGGGCTAATGAGAAAAAGAAATCATGAAAGAAACTGCCCCAAGATCTGTACCTGGGCAGGCTAGAATCTACAGAAGTCAAGGTAAAGGACTCAATTCATACAGTAGCTATTTCATGAATGTCAGTAGAGTACGTATACTCTGAGGGATGACTCAATTTATTCTTTCTCCTCTCACCTGCCAAATCACTAATATTTTCCCATTGCAACAGTGATTTGTAAGAGATTTGCTACAAGTTGCATTCATGAAAACTGGAGTGAAGTTGTCGAGGTCAAAGAAAGAAGCTCTCTTCTCATTTCTAAGCACTCAGAGACAGGCTGATAAAATAATTTCAGTCTTCTCAATCATGGGACAATTTTGTAGTTGTTCATATGAAACTCTTCTGAGAAGAGTTACTACTTGAAATCATCAGGTCTGAGTTTGCAGACAGAGGTTTTAGAGGGCCAGATGTCACGGTGACCCATGGGGGCAGTGTTCAACTTAACCCCCCCGTCCTCCTTCCTGTTTGGAACTATTCAGGTTGTGGAGTGTTATCGGGGCATCAAACATTTGTGCAACTCTTCATCGCATCTGAAACTACATTTGCACGCTTCTGTAAAGTTTCTTTAGGACTTTTTCATATTTTGTACAATTACCCATAATGCCAAGCTGTGACATTCCAACAAAGAGAGAGACCATGCCAAAGCACTGCAAGAGCGCTACAAACAGGGAGACTTGCATGTCGTTTGCCTTGACGGATGGGTTCCCATTGGTGTCCCGCAGGTTACAGAGGGGAAGACGATTGGGGAGGGGTTGCCTGCCCCGCTGCCCCCTTCACTGGGACACTTTCAGAACAATGCCGAAACGCCTGCTCAGATCTTCTGGTGCGACTGGGTGCATGTGGCATTTACAGGAAGCCAAGACTGCAGGGTGTGGGTCCAGGACCACTGCGTAGATCCAGTTTCCACATTCTTCCTCTCCGCCACACCTAAATCCTTAATTGTCTGGCCACAGACAAAATATTTTGAGACCACACCACTACAGCTAGTTCTTAACTAAGGACCTGGATGTTTGAATTGGGCCAGCACCAGACGTTTGGGTGAGACTGGTTCAGCTGCAGGCAGCCCATTCTGAGAGCAGGGAAGAAATGATTGTTGAAGCAGAACTGGCAGGATAAGTAGCAAAGATAAAATTGCCGGTTTTGTAAGTCCTGCTTGTGTTTCTTACTAGCAAAGTGGAATCCATGGTGTACATGTTGTACATGTTATGTTCTTAATTGTGTAAATATGGTTTCGTTTTCGTCATTTGAGTGAAGATGGCCATCTTTGGTATATTTTGGCTAACAGCTTCATAATCATGTCATCTATTAAAAACATGCCACATCACTTATATTTACGGCACTGACCGTCTGTAAAGAATAGTGGAAGAGGATCATTTTCCTGGATGTCAGTAGATTTTTTGTGCACTTGTTTCTGATCAATAAAGGTCTATTTTCTCCCACACAAGGTTTCCCATTCAATACACCTGCCAGAGGGTTTAAAAACATAGAAGCATGATGCATTTATTATTGGCTGTTACTATGATTTATCTTTCCAGATACCTGCCATTGGGAACAAGTTCGGTTTATTTCCCATATATGCCTTTTATCGACAGCCATAGGCGAGTTGCTCATTTATCACACCAGGCAGTGCAGGATGCACAATTGGCCTGTGCAATGAGAACAATCCAAGCTTTTTCTAGGAGGAGGATCAGAGTTTGGATTAAATGGATTACATTTGACACCTTTAGCATAATAAGTGCATTAGTCCTGATTATGCCTATTATATCAAACCTGCTAGAATGTAGACAGAAAGTATCATTAAAATGTTTACTCTTTTCTTCATACAGGTATTGGACATATTGTAATAGCAAAGATTGACATGTTAGGCAGCCTATGAAAAATGTGATTTGAATAGTTAATTAGGTAAAATATGCTGACTCTAATAGGCCAGTCAATATGTATGTGGGAGGGCAGCTAATGCAAATTGGAGTCAATAGGGAAACAACAAATGGAAAACAAACACCCTGTGTTCCTCTGGGGGCATCCAACACTCCCTCTGCTTTTCTTTATTTTTTCACGCAGGTTGAAATGCATAAAAGTTTTTATGAGATGCAAAAAGCAGTATACATAGAGAAGATATAATGCAATGGTGGAGAGAGCTAACTAATACTTAGATAATTGTAATAAGCTATATATATATATAGTGGGCCTAGGTGGTGGAAAGTTAAAAGATTGGTTACCTTGCTGTGTGAACAGAATCACACCACATACACTTTGAGATACCAGCAACATGACAGTGCTTCTGTTAGGAAATACAATATTTTTAGTGTTATACCTGCAATAATCTGAACTACTTTAGGTAGCAAAACTTTAAAGAAACCTTGTTCAGTCATGTGTGCTTGTAGACATGATCAAACATTAAATGTTATATCCTAGTCATAAAGCACAAGAACACTTGTCAGGGTGCTGGACTAGACTGATTCACTTAGAGGTCTTTAATTATGATGACACAGCACCTGCCAGCTTTTTATAGTCAAATGAAAACATACATCTAACCCACTTATTTAATTAATTAGTACATCATTTATTCTATAAATACTGTAACAGATGGACTACTGATCCTTGCATAATTCAACAGTGTGGTATCATTTTATTTGGAGAGTTTTCTAAGTGTAGGGTACTATATCCTACCTTTAATATTACTGTGGCTCTTAAGATCAAAGAAAAAATCCACTCAACAAAATCATCAAAATCTAATCGAAGGGAATTCATTTGTGTCTTGCAAATGAATTTGAAGATATTGATCAAATGAAAATATTCATTAGGAAGTCTGCATGTGGGGAATGCACGTTGCAAGAAGATTGGAGGTAGTCAGCAGAAAGGATTGGGAGCGTTTTGTCCCCGTGATAAATAGGCTGGTCTGACAGGTCACTTCTTTTTGCCCCCATTGAAAGCCACAATCTGTTCCCTCCGGGAGTCGGGAGACGAATCTCTGCTGGCGACAGATTTATTGGCGTCTACATGAGGTAAAACACCTCAAAGTCCTTATAAAGGTCCCAGATCACTGTGGGGATAGATCGAACCCCCATTTATATCCAGGTCGGTTTTCTTGTAAAATATTTCATACAACAACCTAGGCTGTGGTGTCGAGAAAGTCTGAATTCCACATAGAATGACATTTATTTTGCAGTAATAGCTTATGAGTACCTTTTGAAATGATTTTTTCACCTCCCCATCACATTCCCATGTTGCAGTAACATGTCACCCAAGTGTGGATGTATGATTTCAGTCACATGCTTTTTGCATGAGAAACACATGGGGAGGAATCAAGCATGTAGGCTGAAGCTGGAAGTGATTTTTCACCCGACTGTCTTTGCTTGGACTGTGAATCAGTTTCTTCTTTTTTTCTTCTTCTTCTGGTGATGGCCCACTTCTGGCTTCTCACACAGGTGTCCTGGCCACAGAACCCACCTCGGAGAATGACTCTAATGAATGGCAGTGGCTTTCTCCTGGAGAGAGAGGACATGGGTGGTCCTCCTCGCCCCAGCCAAAGCTGTTTCCACTAGCTGCCGCACTCAGAAAATATACAAAACTTCCCCAAATTTCTCAGATCAAGCAGTGCCTGCCTCACCAAGCATCTGCCATTAAGACCAATTTACATCCAGATCCCCCCGAAAATCCTCAGTCCAAACTTCCGTCAATCCCAAATTTCGCTCAGCGACTGCGTCTTGCTCTCTTGTCAGGCCAAGAAGGGGAACTCGTCACGGCAGGCGGGCTGATTCTGGAGGAAGGAGTTCGCAGTTGTTTTGCTCGCGAGCTCAAATCGAAGGCGCATGTTTGATTTTGGGCGGCTTTCCGTATCGGTGAGAGCGGGGGCTGCTGCCAGACAGGAAGAACAAGCCACACAGAGCAGGAAGAAATAGACGCAGTACTTCTGGACTCAACGCTGGACAGCCCAGGCCAAAACAAACACAATCCCACAGACCTCAATGACATGATGTCAATAACACCTCTCTTCAGAATGGGTTCATATGAATTAGAAAGAGTATGATACAGTTTAGATCCCTATCCTAAACGTGGCAAAAGAGCTGACTGCAGTGTCTGTTAAAACTGTACATGCATAAAAGCTTTAAATATATAACGAAAAAAGGCACATCACAGACAGGTGTGAAGCAGACATCAATATTTGCTAGTCCCAATTACTCAAATCATTCAGTGCTTTGCTTAGTGTTTGTGGAGTTATTTTACGGAAAAACGAGAAATGGTGCTTCCATGGTGCGTAAACACCTAAACTTCCAAACCACCACCACAGCTGTTAACACCTTGAGTAATGATTGAGCGCCCAAGTGAGCTTTGCGTGAGCAGTATGATTTCTCCCCATGTCTCCCCTGAGTCTCAGGTTTACAGTAAGTGCTGAAATGCAGGGAGAAAGGGCACTTCTTTCCAAGAGTCTCCTATGGGAGAGCTGAGGAGACATGTTAGTCTAATGGGTTAATGATCGGCTCTTTGGTTAGAGTGCCATTAAACGCTAGGCAAACTGTATCTCTTCCTTTCTCTCCATCTTTTTCTCTCTCTCTCTCATATACACACGCATCAGTCCTGGTTCGAGGATGAAGCAACGTGTGATGGGGCTAATTGATGGAGATTCTTCTCTATCAAAATAACCCCCCCCCCCCCCCCCCCCCCCCACCGTAAATGCCATTCCTGTGTGCAGGACTGTTCAAACAGCCGTCCCCGTGTTAATGGTTAGGCAGAGTATTTACCTGACATTACTCTGTGGCTTAGCCAGCACAATGGCAACACTGGATGATGGGAGTAGCAGACAAAGGGAATGAAAGTAGATGCAGTCTGAGTGCAGGATGGAGTCTCGCTGGGGCTGTCCCTTAGGAAGAGGTCAGCAAACAGGGCAGGTCTTCACTCCCTTTGTAGTATGGGCTTGTAGACATCCAAACCAGTATCATCAAACAATGGACTACACGCTTCCACTACAAGTCTTCTTTGTTCCGGAGAACATGAGCTTTTCTTGTCATTTGACATGAGCATGTATTAAACGGAGGGCAACATTCTAGCCTAATTAGACATATGCAACCCCTAAATAGATGCTCTATACAACAAGAACATCAGCATGGAACTCTATAAAACACAAGAGTTTGTACACAAAAAAATCTCCATCTGTTAAGGTTTTACAGGCTATGGCTTGCCACCTCTTAATTTATTGATCTAGGATTATGTGCAATTAGCTTTTATTATGGGTTACAGTTGACTCGAGCAGGTATTGAAAATGGCAAAATGGATTAACAATATCGACGGGGTGATAATTGCCCTGCTAGCTCTGTGCCGTGCAAGTCCTTGGAAGATAAAAAAAGCGAATATCTTAATGCTTTCCTGAAGTGGGTAAAAGATACTTAAGGGTATCTTAGTTGCCCTTATCAGTTCTGAGTCATTAGCATGGTAGTGGATCGGGCTTTGTGAGGTACCAGGACTGGGATGACAGCCCCCATGCTCGACTGCCCTGGGTCTTCTGTTCCACCCGGCTGCCCAGGCCCGGGGAGGAGAGGGGCGGCTCGGCTGGGAGAATGGCCCATGGAGGGGTCAGACGGAGGGGAGAGAGGTCAGTGTGTCAGCATCGCTCCATCACCTGTGATTTAACAAGAAGCCCTCGTGTCGGAGCCAGCACACAGGCACATGGGCAGGATGCTTCTGTGTGCAGGCTTGTGTTTGAGCGTGCGTGAGTGTGTGTGTCTGTGCATGGTCTGAGCAGCCTGGGCATCTGAACGAATGAAACTCTTGTATACACTCGTATGCAGTAGAAGGAACACTACTGTCAGTGATATTTTTAATTCATCAGTTTTTTGTATGTATATAATTTTTATGTGCATATGCCAGCAATGATCATCTCAACATCTGGTCACTAAGGGTGATTTTGTTAAGTGTGGAACTGTGGGGTTGTTTCACAGTTTCAGCCTTCGTCACAAGAGCATGCTATGATGCGTTCTTCAAAATACATTGTTCCAAATGAGCCTCGATTGCACGCGAGCCATCCATGGCTTCCGCATTGCACATGCTTCTATAGGACTTCCACATCCCTCATCCACACCGTCCACACAGCCAGACAATGCACAGCATCAACCTGACATTCCAACCACAGCTGGTTTCACATTTACTCCCCGGCATGGGGAACACACACGAAACCGACCGTGCTGCACAAAACAAACGCACCCTAAACTGGACACTTTACACCCAATCTCCAGATGAGCCCAGGTTCTGTGTGACGGAGCAGGCGGTGAGAGTGTTGGTGGGGCTGCAGAGCGTGTGAGTCTGCGAGCTGATTGTGGAGCTCACGCGGACTTCCCCTCCGGCCTCTCCCACCTTTTGTTTTGATTTGGATTGCGAACACCTGATGGGCCCACAAGCGCCATTGTTCCTTGAAGCTCTTGAAAATAGTAGCATATAGGAAGCAATGAACAATGACTGTTGCTTGACCTGCTAATAGCTATAACAGTGCTAGGACATGTTTTCTCTTTATCTCAGTACTCTCTCCTTTTTTTTCTGTCTGTCTCACGAGGTGCTCAGACAGACGAGGGGCGCGGAGGAAAACGTATGGGGTTTAATTAAAAACGGGACAGGGCAGGTTTGATTGGAGCGGCGGGGACATTCCTGTCGCTGGGAATATGGCTGCAAGCAGCACGGTAAACGGTAGAAGGGAAGAATGCTAAAGTAAACATATCACAGGTAGAGCCATGAAACAAACTTGATAACGGAGGTGTGTGAGTCAGACGCACCGTGCACCCATGCCGCCCCTTTCCCAGGCTTGGACTGCTGTTTACACTGCCGACAATGCTCAGTGACACACACATCCACCCCTCTCTCTCCTCTCTCTCTCCTCTCTCTCTCTCTCTCTCTCTTTCCCTCTTGCTCATCTCCTGATTTCCACATGGTACTGCGATGACAAGCAAGGAAGGTCAACATAACATGGGGTTCACACACACTGTAATAGACAAGCCACCAGTGTCAATGATAACATCCTCACCTACACACACACACACACACACACACACACACACATGCACATTTAATACCATACAAAACAAAGAGTCATTCTGTCACAACCAGGAAACATCCACAGTCTGGTCATCCCACGCCCTTTGGCTTTTACCTCGGTTGTATTCATACCATTGCATTTCAACAGTTATATGACCAAAGTGTGGACATAGCATTACATTTTATAATGTGTTGCATTATCAGTAGAACCGTGTCATAATGGCCTATTTAGGTATTTACAATATAACATCATATTTAGGTTTCCACTTGATGTGTAATGATGTAATGACTGATATTTTATTGATAAAGATAGCTTGCATAAGCATGAACTGCCTATCAAGCTAGAAATGCAAGATAGAATAGGACAAAACATACAATGGATATCAGTGCTTTGAGGTTTTTGAGGTCACTAAGTTTAACCCAAAGCATATTACCTTGAAATGTGATTAAATGCAGGTGCAGATTCAGTAGAAGATTTGTAGAAGGTTTGATTGAGGTTTGATATAAAGGGAGAGAGAACTCACATGTTAATAAGTGTGTGGAAATGTACTTCAAAAAGAGTGCATGATCCCTGTTTCATTAGCTACTGGAACTCTCTCTGATGAGATTGAAACCTTGACCCCACCTGCGTTAGGCCCAGTGATGGTTTATTCTCCGCCGTAAAGAGCTCCACCTTTAGCCGTGGCTTCCACTGAGCATCGTAAAAATGAGCTTGGGGAAGAGACCAGGGGGGTGGGACATGAGAAAGAAAAAAGAGCTGGGGTTAAGTTGACAAATCCCCTGTGAGCCGATGAGAGGGCCGGTAATCTCACGGGTAAGCAAAGAGCTCTCAGGGGCCGTTCTGTTATCAGGGCCCGTCCACTTATGGTAGCTAAGACAGCCACGCTTCGCTGGCACTGGAGTCACAGCGTGGCCAAGGGACAACAGGGTCGTTAGGTTCTCTCACCTCAGTCAACAAGTGCATATTTACTGGGCCACTCATCTCGGCCGGACGCCTTCATCCTGGCCTCAAATTAAGATAGACCATTGGACTTTTGCTTTGCAGAAAGCTGTGGCTTGATTTCAATGGGTAGCGCTGAAGAGCAGGTGACTTTCACCAGTGTTGTTCTTTGAATAGGATTCAATGCAATTTAGCATCAATTGTGATTGTATTTATTGTGAGTGAGAAAGGTGATAATATGGAGAAATAAATGTTGTTTTGACAGAGCATAATGAGAATTTTGCAACAGGTGACCTCATGAGGGAAAATGAACCAACTCACCAGACTCCCCATGTTTTCCAAACTAACCTGTTCTGCATGCTGACAGCCATTACTTCTTTCCGATAGGCTTGTTTGGTCCTTAAATATATTATTTAGATTGATTACTAGGTTTGACCAAATCCGAGGAAAGATAATATCAAAATGATTAGAAATACCTAATATTGTAATATATAATATGAAATATTTGCCAGAATGTAATCACCTCTCAGTTTAAAAAAAGACAAGATAACCGCAAAAAAGACAATAAAAAAGCGAACGCTTGCCGAAGTAGTTCAAAGTTTGAGTACATGCTCTTTCGACCTGTTGATGTGTCCTTTTGATCTCGTTTTTACCACCATCCTCGGAGGATTCAGTCAATGGCCTGTATAACAATTTTGCCTAACTTCCCACCGGTTAATCATTCCTTCAGTACAATCCGTCTTCGCGCGCTTATCTATCCGTGTGTCACTTTATAACTGGTTGTTATCGAGCTGTGCAGTACCACGTGGTCCAGGAAGGCCTATCCGTCGGACGGGTTTACAACACGGTGAGGTCGGACCGGTACCGCGGGTCACCACGCCACACGGTGTGGGGAGAAGACCGACTGAGGCGCCACGGAAGGCGCTTCTTACTTCTGTATGTTACATGTCTTCACTTTTGGAGGCGCTGGACATTAAAGCTTAACGCTCTGTAACGCTAAAAATTCAGACACAGGACAAAAATGTTTTACAGTTGCCTTTAGTTTGTCGAATAACAACTGGAGAAGCGGTTTTTGGGGAGGGGGGGGGGTCTTTAAAGGAATAATTAGTTTGATAATGTCTTCAAGTTCTGAAAGTGAAGGAGGACAAGGTGACTCCTGTGAAGATGAAGTATCGTGTTTAGGTAAGTAGGGATAGTCAGCCTTTCAGATAAGTAAGCTACAAATAAATACAACTGTCAGGCGACCATCCTGCTTGTCCTAACAGCCAGACACCTGCAGCTATGAGGCCTGTTCGTCTTCACATGATTTACTTCAGAATAGCCCGGGCTTTACTGAAACATTTAAATAAAACTACGGTGAAATAACGCCAGGTACGCAACTTGCGCCTTGGAATGACAAGACAGGTCTGAGGTATTAGCTTTAGCCTTGGTGGGCTGTCCATGTTCACGTTTGTCGTTATTTTTGCTTGGCTAAATGCGAACATGGTTTATAAGCCATAACTCAGTTATCATCCTCCGCTTTCGTTCACACAAAGAAACATTTTGTTGTTTCGGCGTTATCAATGATTGACATGGGTATCCCTTGTCAAACTCTTGCTGTATTATATTTTTTTCAAACACATGAAACAGAATTAGTATTACTTTATAATAACAAAATTGCCATATTTAACACATATTACCAATATTATCGTATTTACGACGCTAAATGTTAAGTAACCACATCGAATTTTAATTAGCAGCCCAGAGTATTAAATGTGGTCTTCATAATTTCAAGAGTTTATTATAAAATCAGATAAAATGTTTTTAGTTTTCGAGGATGGACAACTTTTTTGCAGATGGAAGTATTAGTTTAAACCGCGAGGTGAGACTCAGCGTGAACTTGAAGTACGTGTCAGCTGCACTTCTGAGTGCGCTTGAAATATGCCCGCATAACCCATCAGGTTCACTCATTTAAGATTTCTTACATGTACTTAAAAATGACTATTGCTTTTACTTGCGGTTTTATTATCTTTACAAATACAACTTTTTAATAATTACAGATCAGCAGAATTGTGTCTATTTTCCCAGTAAATTTGTAGAAATAAAGACAATCCACTTAACTCTCCAGAATCAGTTTTTTAACAACCATCTGATTTCTGTAGACACTTGTTTTCACATGTTTGGGATTAACCATTTCTATTTATTGTGCATAAATTCTCTGTTATTGTCGCAAGCCAGCCTGCTCGTGACTATATTCGGTATATGCATGATCTTGTGCGTGTAGCTGTTAAAATTAGAATCCGCGTTTTTTACCTTATTTGCAGGTTGATTAAAATTGTTTTTATTATGAGAGTAAGATAAATTATTGTGCAGTCATACACAATCGCAAGAATAACTATTATGAATCCTGTGGCTATACTGACATACCTCGAAAGTTGTTGTCTATGGTTGTGTGTCTCTCGTGAGGTTGACCTAAGTTTGGACTGTCTCGGTGTGTGCCGGTGCTATAAGGTCCATCATTAGTCGTATTAAGCGGCTGTGGTGTGCGCGAGACAAGGGCTGAGGCGCTGACGCGCGTCTCCACGTGCGATTGGAGAACGCGTGTGACGTCAGCGAGCCGAGCGAAGCGCTGATTGGCCGGAGCGGCGTGAACGCGGAGTAAACAAAGCAGCGAGGAGCGCTTTGAACATCTCACACACCCACAGACCGAGTGGACCAGCGCAGGACAGGCTCTCCCAGCTAGAAGAACTTCCTGACACTTCGCTAACTCTGGTTAAATTACATCTTAGGCCGCCGGACAAAACATAAAAAAAAACAAACCAAAAAAAAAAAAAAACAGATGTAGAATTATTCGATGGGGGGTCTTTATCTCTAAATATTGTTCGTTCTTCACCGGTGAGAGTACAGTAGGTTGTTTCGTTATTGCAAGTTTCGGCTTTTTCCCCCCTCAACAGAATTGGGTGATAGTTAGGTGGAGCTGCAGCGCCTTCGCAAAATGAACTTCCTCAGCGGACTTGTGCGCTGCTGGGTGTGCGTGTAAAAAAACCTGCTAGTCAGGAACCCTATGAGGGGTCCGAGCCGGGATCTCCGGCTCCTTCGGTGTGAGAGAATCTCTGGTGTTCTTCTGACGTTCAGGTGGACCACCAGACGCGTCTTCTCCTCCTCGGTGTAGCAGAGCTGTCATGCTACCCAAAGTCGAGTCAGACTCTCTCGGACTCGCTCGCGCGCATGGGGAACAGGGCCATATGCCTGGAAACATGCAAGGTAAGATCTAAGATTACACACGTTCACGTAAAGCTGTGTGATGCATGTAGCACGTGCATGGGGATGGTATTAAATAACATTTCAGTAAGTGTCCTTGCTCAGAAGAGCACAGGATACGTGTTGTGAGGACGTAGTGGACACAACACGACGGCTACATCTACACCAGGGACACCACCCTCAAGTCTCACACCTCCACCACTTCACCCAGCTGTGACTTACTAACTTATTTCCCGACGGCACAAAATGCCCACTTTTCTCTACTTAAGTGACATACTTTTAGTCTCAGCATTTCTTAAGTTTATTTGTAAAAGTCTGCGACGAAGCATAAGTTGCGAAACAAAGTTTCATTTTTTTCAAGAAATGTTAATGCTATTATCACGCAATTTTCCTGATCTCACTGTAGTGCAGATATTAGGTCAAAATAACTTGCGAAATATTGTATCTTCTCAGACTTCTCACTGACGAGATGAGATATTTTGAAACGAGGGGCAATGTGTTTATTTGTAGTCTTAAGTATTTAACGTGATAAATTGGCCAAACGCTTATTAAATGTACATAAATACTTGTAGCAAAACTGTTTATATTGCGCTGCGGGCAATTAAACTGGTGTAACAGGATATCCAGTGTGTAGACTAATAATCATGTTTAGAAAAAGAAAGGTTTGGGTCTACACGTGCTTAAGTGGTAATAGTGCTGTTGGCACACACGTCTGCTTAGAAAACCAGTAATAACACAACCTTATTGTTTTTTACCTAAATGTAAAAAAATAAATATCGTGAAATTTTAAATAGCAGTAGATTTCTTATATATATATATATATATATATATATATATATATATATATATATATATATATATATATATGGAGATAACTTTCTTTTAACAGATACACTTAGCTTTTTCACAAAATGAATTTGCTATATATATACAGCAAAATCATTTTGTGAAAAAGCTAAGTGTATCTGTTAAAAGAAAGTTATCGATAATTCCTTTTGAACATGGGGGGGAAAACTTGTTGCTTTCAAGATATAGTCAGTTCCCGGAAAACTCTCCATTTAACACGATTAATAAAATAATAATATGCAGTTGTGTAATAATTCAAAGCCTTTTACGACTAGGGACAGTAATGCAAGAACCGGAATGTAAATATTTTCCGATTTGTTAATATCTTTTAACAATGCGCGGATAAACACTTTTAGCATTTCGCATCGTACGAAGAAAAAAATGTATATATATGTATGTATATACATATATATATATATATATATATATATATATACATTTTTTTCTTCGTACGATGCGAAATGCTAAAAGTTTTTATCTGCGCGTTGTTAAAATATACATTTTTTATGTAAATTTTTTTTATAAATATATATATATGTAATACATTTACAAATGAACGGTGTTCATAAATGAGTTTGTTAACCTCGTGTAAATTCAAGAAGAGTCTGAGCGAAATCTGCAATAAGACAAATACAAATACGGGAACAAACATACCAAACCTTTTTGAAATAACGGCGACGACCCACAATGTGGAAGGGTAAATCTTACAGTTTAATGTACTGACTGTTTTCAAACGCGCTCGTACTGCCTACTTAGAAATAGTTTTGCGTCTTCATTTGCCCGATAGCTAAGCAGGGGGCAGTAATTAAAATGGTGTTGTGTTTTCATTTTCCTGGTGGCTAAACGTTTCACTCCAACGCAAGAGCATCTCCGACCAATTTATGAGCCATCATGAATATTAACGAGATCGAAAGTGATATTTGCCCTGTCTGCGACCATCCTCCACACCAGACGAGACTTCACGGATATTTTCCTCATACAAACTTTCTCCGACAGTCTGTTTTCATGCAACCGTGGGCTACAGCAGAATATTTAACCCTAGTTCCAAATGGTACACCTCAAATCCTCCGCTTGCAGAACTATGAACTGTAGGCACAAATTTGCAATAGGCCCCACTTCAGTTGGCAAACATCTAGGACATATGACTATTTCTGAACTATATTGTGTTGTGCTTTGCAGCCCCTCCATTTAAAATGATGGACTATTCTTATGACGAAGACTTGGACGAAATGTGTCCCGTGTGTGGGGACAAGGTGTCGGGATATCACTATGGACTGCTTACCTGTGAAAGCTGCAAGGTGTGTGATGTTCCTCCGTACTTTTAGTGCATTACTGAAGAAATGACGTGTTTTCACAGTGTTATTTTCCAGCGTACAAAGTTAGATTTGCCCAGTTATGCATAGATTGTCATGAAGTGGATTTTGTGAAAGGTTGTGAAGTGCTGAGTTTGTGGAGACCTTCTTTTAAAAAATGTTTAAAGTAATTAATTCATCATTCAGAAGCAGCCAGATGATATATATTTATAATACCGAATGCTGTGTGATTTGGGGTGTCTGGGTTTTTAAGATAATTTAGAGTTTAGTAGTAAGTTAGTAAGTTAGGAGTTTTCACAACTCTTTTACTTATATTCACTCACACTTATATTCCCTTAAGTGTTTGCTATACAGCATTAACCTAACGTGGATTTTCCTTCAGTGTGTGTTATATAGTGTTAAGTCAACATAGAATCACAATAGCAATATGTGATATCAAAACAACTGTGAGAAGAATAGAAAACGTACAAAACAATTATTTGTTATGTTTTTAAATAGTGATGTAGGTGTTTTTGCTTCTGGAGCTGTAAACAATCAATGATTTACCAGAGCTTGGCTCATGAAGGTGGTTTAGTAGAAACACGCAGCAATATAAAGGATTATAGAAGTCATACTGGAGTGTTCCTTTGCTAATGTGTGTTTCAAATATCAGTTATGTTTTTAAAAAATGGCATGCTGGATAATTGTGCAAGATGTGGTTGCTTTAGTCTTCAGTCCATAACTATTTTTAAACAGCACAGTGCAGAGTGTAGAATAATGCACCCATTACTCTGTGTTTGCGTGTTCGTGTCTATATGTTTATGTGTGTTTATGCGTGTTATTTCTATGATGTATTGATCGTCTGAGTCCAAAATGGGTCAGGTTTAACAGTTCTCCCCATGGTGTTCATCTAGAATAAGTTAACACTTTTTTTCCACTTGATTCTTCCTTGCCCTAAAAATGAATTCAGACCTGTTTCAGATGAAATCTTATAACTCAGCCACAGTAAATTATGGATATAATTTATTGGATTTCATGCTTATTTTTTAATGTATGAATATTAAGACCTGAGATGGTGGAGACACTATATACATTTGTACATTTGTGAGATTTTTCACCCTCTGCACACCCAGAGTGAATTAGTTCCAGCTATACGTTTGGTGTTATGTACTAATAAAAAGATTGATAAATAATCATTCATTTGTTGTACAGACAAACATGATTATTTCCCTTATGTGTATCATATGTTAAAGATATGAACTACCCATTTGCATCTTAAATCATGACTTAAATCGAAGTCCTCAAATACCCTGTATGTAGTTATAGGAAGGTAATACTGAGCGATTATACACAAAATCAAATGCATTTCATAACCTGAGACCCTAGTTCTGGGCTCTAGATGTCGACAATTACTGTGTCCTATTACCGAGTCTGTGTGTCCCACATGTGAATGAATGTACTTTTATTTTAGGGTTCACCGCATGTTACGTGTGCTTCATCCAACGGGTTCATCACCGTGTTTTAAAATATCTGTAAAAGATTAACAATGATCTTTAGATATTTACAGTTATTCAGCGGGTATCACAGAGCCTTTAAATATGTTTCTGTTTATTCATGTCATTGAGTGTGTATGCACATGTCAGTTTTGTGTGTGTGTGTGTGTGTGTGTGTGTGTGTGTGTGTGTGAGAGAGAGAGAGAGAGAGAGAGAGAGAGAGCGTGTCCGTGTTTGTGTTAATATAAGTAAACGTTTGCTGGTGAGCATTTGACAGCCCCTGGCTCTCTTTTCATATGCATCAACTTGTGTGGCCTTGAGTGAGTCTAACCCCTTATTTCTGTGTAAATGAAAACGACTGTGTGTGTGCGTGAGCGTGAGCGTGCACGTGTGCGTTGTGTTTCTCCGCGGCTGAATAGCACGTTAACGAATGGCGAGGGTCAGATGTTTGACGTCTTCATTGGTCGTCCTCGGCAGGGCTTCTTCAAGCGCACCGTGCAGAACAACAAGCGTTACACGTGCATCGAGAACCAGAGCTGTCAGATCGACAAGACCCAGCGCAAACGCTGCCCCTTCTGCCGCTTCCAGAAGTGCCTCAACGTGGGCATGAAGCTAGAAGGTAAGAGTCTGCTGGTCCCCCTGCGGAGCTCCGGTCCCAGCCGGAGCCCCGAGCCGACCAGACTAGACTGGCCGCCGTGCTGCAGCATTGGCGTGCCGGCTGCCCTCTTTCCACACTGAAATGCAAGTGTCTGGCCCACTAAGCCTCTCACTGACTTCAGAGTCTTTTCCTCTCAGTATGCAGATTCAGGACTCCGATGACTATTAATTGTGTAATTGCCGGAGGGCAGAGTTTCCAGTGATGTCATGTTAACGCTGGCTGGCTTTGATTTGCGGGCGCGTTCGAGCAGCGGGATGCGAGGCCCCTCCAGCGTCCTGTCAGACATGTCGGGGTGGAAAGGCGGGCCGACCTGGCTCTCGCCGTGGCTGGAGAGGGCATGCTTAGTCCCGCACACCTCTCCCACAGTCTCCTCCGTGCCAGCCAGGCCGTTTGCATTTGAAAGCACACTTGGAGGCTTTTGTTCAGTAGATTGCTCTCTGAAATGATTATGCAAAAAAGTCCATTTTAATTTAAAACTAATGACTGTATTGTGCTATTATGAAACTGTATACACACACACACACACACACACATACACATTTAAGTTTATATAAAATGTTTATATTACAATTCAAGGTCCAAAAAAATTTTTTATAGCCATTTCATGTTTTGTCCCATAAAAGCACAGACCACCATTCCCTGATTGCTCACGCTATATCTGGGCGTTAAGATGGCACACAGACATTCTGCAGTTTGTGGCATTTGAAGTAAATATTCTTTGATTAGGAATGACAGTGTGATATCTGGAGCTCTCTCCAAGAGTTTACAGATCTTTTTGACCCGGCTGTTTTAGCTAAAGCTGATACTGAATGACTTTTAATTTGTCACCATTTACGCTTATCTGCCTGACACAGACAAATGTCCTTCTCCACAGAAGTCATATTATCAGTATTGATATACGATGGCGACTTCTTGTCTGTGGTGAACTGTGCGGTGAATACTATAATATGACTCACGGAGGACGTGTTGTGTCTTGTTGTGGATTATTTTGGATGGCTCCCCTGATCCTTGATTTCCGGCTTGGCCGGGGATTAAGGCCGAGGTTCCGAGGTCTCTGTGCCATCGTCTGCCGGGGGAGAAGTTACGGAAGTAGAGGGCTGAGGCACAGCGTTTATTCCATTTGTGAGCAATGTCGTGCACAGCGGAGCGTAAAATGATTTCAATTTCATCAAATGTCTGCTGTCCATATTAAGTACCTCCATGAATCAAAGCACGGCGCAGCGCAGGAGGACAGATATTCAAAACGGGCGCCGAGCACCAGCGTCATGCACTCTGTCATTGTTGTTTTTTTTTTCTTTTTTTTTTTGGGGGGGTGCAAGAACGGCAGCCCCCTGGGGGGGGCGGACGGCAGGGGGGCCGCGGTCCCATTACTTATGCATAGGCATCATAGCTATTCATGTGGGCGCGTGGAAGGCCACGCTTCCAGAGACGGCCTCTGGCAGACATGACAAACAGTGTGTCAGGAGACGACCAGGGGAGGCATTCATATGCCTGTGCTAGGACAGTGATCCTCACCCAAGCAACACTTAATATTCCTGTATATTAAACACACATAAATCAGCCAATAAGCAGAGTCACACCACCTAACCTCCGCACTAATGCACCAGTCTGCCTGTCTGATACGTGTCTGAGTAGACACACAGTGCACATATATGCACGTATGAAGACACATGTAGACACACACACACACACACACACACACACACACACACACACACACACATGCACATGCACACAAAGTGCACCAAAACAGCAAGTATACCATACAAGACTCATGTGTGCACTAGCCAACAGACCAGTTCATCTTATATACATAAAAACACATATCCAAATACAGACATATTCACATATATACACACTCACACACTCATCTGTCCATAAACCCAGACAAATTCTGGTGCACATACCCACAAAAGGACCTTTCACTCCTCTATTATTTCTTAGGGCAAAGAAATTAGTTTGACTTGCATATAAATAACCTTGTTTAATTAGACACTAGAAAAAAATCTTAGCAGAGAAAAAAACCTGAGTTGGATGGGGGTTATGGGGAGG
The DNA here is from genome assembly GCF_052324685.1 of Brachyhypopomus gauderio. Classification (NCBI taxonomy): domain Eukaryota; kingdom Metazoa; phylum Chordata; class Actinopteri; order Gymnotiformes; family Hypopomidae; genus Brachyhypopomus; species Brachyhypopomus gauderio. The sequence continues at coordinate 1,295,975 of NC_135222.1, read as the reverse complement.
TGGTGGGGGTAAAGGGAAGAGAAGGTAGAAACATGTATTCGTGATCAGTTTCAGGTCCAATCTAATTGTGATTTCCCAAAAGGGCCAACTGTTAGTTTCCAGCTCATTAATTACCCTGTTACTCAGAATCATTAATACTTAAAGTTGCCATGATAATGTATAATAGATAGATTGGGTTTTTTTTTTTTTTTTTTTTGTGGGATAAATTTTTAACAGTCACACTAATCCTTGAAATGCAAAAAGAAAAGCCCACACTTCGGGTGGCATGGGGCTTCATGGATGCTGTGTCGTCCTGGGGAGCGTCAGCAGGGTCGTCTCCCGATCGGGCCCGTCTCTCTCTCTCTCGCCCTCCAGGCTCCCGGATCAGACGCATAGTGACACACAAACATACGGGCCCGCGGACCCCCACACACACCGCTGTGACGAAGACCATTAAAATCACTCCCAAGGCAGCCGTTGGAGCCGACACTTTTCTTTTAATTGATTTATTCATGTCATTTTGTCCCATGCGGGTGTGCAAACGTGCTCCACGGTTCTTAGAGGGCCATTCTAACGAGCAAGCCCACACTGGTCGGGTCACGCGGCTCACGTGCGCGTGGGTTCGGACACCCGGTGCGCACGCGAGTGCACGGGCGCACGTTAAAGGGCTCGTCGGATCTTCCAGCCTTCCACCTGCTGACATCGCGTGGCATTAAAGAGAAATAATTAAGCATCAATAATTAACACGTGGTCCAGCGGAGTGGAGTGTGCCGCCCCATGGCCCAGATCAGAGCTCCGCTCTGCCGGGTCTTTGCCTTCATTTATTTGCCGTAATGATTATCCCGTCTGCCTGAATCTGGCTACCTCTGGTTGGACAACCATGCACACTCTCCACCAGTCTCCCGTCTTCAGTCCTGGCAGACCCACGCTGTCCTACAGCATATCTGTCTGCTGTCCTAAGAACAATTACGAATACGGCACTATGCAGAGAAGTTGCAGCGTATCGGAATTGTAACTGCAGCACGTGAAGCCATAAAGCTCTGTTACTTTAAGAAGCTCTGGCATTGACTGTGCAAGGTCAATAAGTAACCACCCCATAAAAGTGTACAGTCATATCACCACTAGAGAAGTGTTGCAAGATGTTGTTTAAGGTAGCAGAAAAAACACCAACATGTTAATCGAGTGTTTTTATCAGGTTGTTTGGACGATGTTGATACGTTGATGTTAATTGTTAATTCTTCCTTCCTCTTCACATGGACAAGCTGTGCGGGCCGACCGCATGCGTGGAGGGCGCAATAAGTTCGGGCCCATGTACAAGCGGGACCGGGCGCTCAAGCAGCAGAAGAAAGCGCTGATCCGGGCCAACGGGCTAAAGCTGGAGGCCATGACCCAGGCCATGCAGACGGTCCCGGCCGACCTCACCATCTCCTCAGCCATCCAGAACATCCACTCTGCCTCCAAGGGCCTGCCACTGGGCCACCACCACCACCACCATCACCACCACCACCACCACCACGGCTCATCCAGCGCGGGGCTACCGCCGGCGGACTACGACCGCAGCCCGTTCGTCACGTCGCCCGTCAGCATGGCCATGCCTCCCCACGGGGGCGGGGGCGGCGGCCTGCAGGGCTACCAGCCGTACGGCCACTTCCAGAGCCGCACCATCAAGTCCGAGTACCCGGACCCGTACACCAGCTCGCCCGAGTCGCTCATGGGTTACCCGTACGTGGACGCCTACGCGGGCGGCTCGCCGCCCAGCTTCCCGCACCTGGTGGCCGAGCTGCTGAAATGCGAGCCGGACGAGCCGCAGGTGCAGGCGAAGATCCTGGCCTACCTGCAGCAGGAGCAGGCCAGCCGCGGCAAGCACGAGAAACTCAACACCTTCGGCCTCATGTGCAAGATGGCCGACCAGACGCTCTTCTCCATCGTGGAGTGGGCACGGAGCAGCATCTTCTTCCGTGAGCTGAAGGTGAGCGAACGGCGCAGTAGCGTATGGAGGTAGATCGGAACAACACTAGCCACACACTAACATGTGACAGTCATCCCCGTGGAAGGGGGAAGCATAGACAGTCTTAGAGCGAGATGAATGAGTTCATTTACGCTGGCGTTTCACACAGAGGTTTATGTGCTTCTGTTGTACAGTTCTATTTATTTGTTTATCTGTAGTTAAGTACTACAAGGTCACCTACACTTATATACAATTTTTTTAAAATTACGATGTATATCTACGTATTTTTTACGGAAATAAATAAAGTGAGAGGCACTCAACGATGGATTATCCGTTTTGCAGCGATTTAAAATGTTTTGTTGCCACACTGTCATCTGTTATCATTTAGTTCACTTTTCCATGCTCACAGTCATATGTGTTCATCTTTAACCGTTCCTCATATAGTGGTGTCTTGAGTAACGTGCAGGGTTTTAAAGGTCCGCGACGCCTCTCTACCTTAACGTTCTGACCTGCTCTAATGAGCACCCAAGCAAAGCTTTGTTCAAGGAAGATTCACAGAAGTCTGATATCATCCTGGGTTTTATAGCCTACTCTATGTTCTTTGTTTTTACATTTTCTAAACTGGAACAGTTGTCTGTTAGCATTGAGCTTAACTTGTAGGCCTATTGAAATGACAGTAGGCGTAGGTTTGTTGGCTACTACGTCAGGGGTTTTGATAGTACTGAAATATGTAGTGTTTTTGGAATTAAGTGTCGCTGGCTTCATTCTCACTCATTGTGTTTGTGAGTCAGTCGCTGACGAATACTGTGCCAAGTCTAAAATGAAAAAGAACTCAAACTCGTCCTGTAAAAATAAGACAATTCCTACCATACTCGGGGGAGGAAAGGGGGTTGGGCTTTTGAGGGGCACCTGTTTTCTACAATTATTTTCATCTTCCTTCATTCCTTGTGGCATTTGCTTTTCTCATGGTTTTGTCCTGGCAGCCTTTTTGTTTTCCATATTTGTTTCCTTTTTCAAATGAAAATAGAAAGGTGTCACCTCCTATAGCTTTTTACATGCATATCCAAATGTCCTGTGCATTTCCATCTGGTCATTAACTAGAGCTAACGCACTTATTCCAGCAGTGAAGCACTTCATTGTGAGATCGCTGTTCAGTTTAGTGTCTCTTCATTGTTATGTGTGATGGTCGCCCTCTTCACAGTGCTATTAGTTATAGACCTCTATGACAATTCCCTCCCTCTGTTGCTAGAATGGCGCAGGCTCACTTCAGTTTACATTAGCATTGTGCCGGGCTAATGGCCGCCCATATCATTCACCCTTAATTGTGGCTGAACTTCACCTTTCTCAATGGTGGAGCACCTCCTTCATGCAGTGACTAGCCTACTCTCTCACCCTTGCTAAATGGTCAGTGCAGCACTTGTTAAAAGGTACTGAGGTGTAGGTGTCGCATTTGACATTAGCTGGGAGCAATAAGGATGTAATTAGCCAAGCCCTCACAAGGTGCCCTCACCAAATCACACAGTGAGAAAAAAAAAGAAAAAAAAACAATACACAAAAAAGAAAAAACCAAACAAAGAAGCTAGCAAGCGCAGCAGCTCAACTAGCTTCCCAAAGCCCACTCCTGACACTAATTAGTGGATGCTTGTAGGTTATTGTTAGGCAGAAAGCTTTGTGATGCTGACTGAAGCCCGTAAGCCTGTGTGAGGGGATCCCTCCCAGTTTCAACAGGCTTTGTCTAACAGGAGGCACCCACCACAGGAAAACAGCTCAAGAACACTGAGCTAAGCTATTGCCTCTGCTAACAAGAGGATCAGACAGCCAACTGATTGTATACATATATATATATACTCATGTCACATTTCATACATTAAGAATAAATGACAGTGGTTCATTTTATAGATGTTTCAGTATATTTTATTCTGAAACATTGAGTTTCAGCTGTATCTAATTTAATTTGGATTTTGGTGGTTTTAATGTACTGGTAGATAAATTAATATTAATATTTGTCTTTTTTAGGAATAGTGTAGGATTGCATAGATTTTATTTGTCAGAGAATGTGTATGTGTGTGTGCGTGCGTGCGTGTGTGTGTGTGTGTGCGCGTGTGAGTGTGTGTGTGTGTGTGCGTGCGTGCGTGCGTGTGTGTGTGTGCGCATGTGAGTGTGTGTGTGTGTGTGTGTGTGTGTGTGTGTGTGTGTGTGTGTGTGTGTGTGTGTGTGTGTGCGTGTGTGAGTGTGTGTGTGTGTGTGTGTGTGTGTGTGTGCGTGCGTGCGTGCGTGCGTGCGTGTGTGTGTGTGTGTGTGTGTGTGTGTGTGTGTGTGTGTGCGCGTGTGCATGTGTGAGTGTGCATGTTAGTCAAGCCACCACCAAAACCACAAACATGGTCAGTCACAGACGGGTCAGTCACACACTAGATTATCAGATTATGACACCACACACACTCAGTGGAGCAGTATCACATCAGAGGCCTTCAGGGAGAAAAGATTTGTTTATACTCAACTCTTAATGTTCTCTGGAGCACACTAATGACAAAGCCGCAGGTAGCATTTAATAAACACAGGAAATGGAAGTGAATATGAAGCTTGTCAGAGGGTCTGGAGGAAGGCACGGCCACTATAAATACACATTCATTGCAAACTCTATTATTAACCTCGTAAGAACAAAAGAATTTTCTCTGCTAATAGAATGGGGTGTGAAACGTCTGCCAAGTGTTTAAAGATTTAGTTTCCATAAGCTGGACTTAGTTACTGCACTCATAAATATTTAGCCATGATTGGGTCTCTGAAGAGAGATCCCCATTGTGTTCAAATGAATAAAAAGAGAGAGAGATAGAGAGAATCGTTCCACTCACTATTTCTCACACTTTGGTCAAGAAAAAAAAACAAAGCTAACTGTATGTGTCCCTGGTTATTCACTCCCTCCCTCAGTCTGACTCAGAGTTTAGAGGCAGAGGGAACTTGATGCGCACTTACACACATCTGTTGTGGTGCTGCTATTAAAACAAATGTGATTCAGTCCTTGCTAAGACTGCTGATCAGCACAGGTGGAAATTCCAGGTTCAGAAAATAAAAGTCCTCATCAAGATTTTGCTCAGGCTTCCTGGATTGTGTTGATTTCACTAATCTTACCTGGCACTAATCAGAACATCCAGCAAGCTTGAATAAAATCCTGGGAGGGAGTTTTACTTTCTGAACCTGGAGTGCCCGCCTCAGCTGATCAGCGCTTGAAATACTGTTTAGAATAATGTGGAGAAAGAGTGCGGTTATTGTTTATGTTGTTATTTCCTTGATGAGGTCACCATAGTAGTGGTCAACACCTGTTACGATAACAAGTGTAACGATAGCGTATGCATCCTACTGTCAACAGCTCTTTATTTATGTGCCTGCTCTCTGTGAAACAGTGTAGTCAACGTGCGCGTGTTTGGTTGTGGGTAAAGGCCCGTCTTACTGCATGCGTGCGTGGCCACATGGCTCTCCAAGAGCACTGTTTGTTCAGTCGTGTGTTTTGTGCATGTGTGTCAGAGGCTGCTGCGTCACGCGGGGCACGGCGGTGGTGATACTGGAAGGGGCCGGTAGGTTGGGAAACAGATGCTCTCTTCCCCTGCTGCCCTGCCTGTCTCAGGGCCGCCGGGAGGCCCGGCGTGCGTGCCACGTTCATCCCCAGGCTCTGTCGTTAGCATGGAGACGTGGAGAGTGATTCACGTCCAGAGAGAAGTCCCTCCTTCATGGGCAACGCCGCACCATTGTTCCGAGGATAGGATACATGCACCATGCCTTTCCTCGCTACACAATAGGACCAAAATACTTGGATTCACCAGCTTTTAATGATTCCACCGAGTCCAACGTGTCCCTCTGCATTTTTCTTACCGTGCGACCCACAGTGTTAAAGGTATACTGCACCTCCGGCCACATCACAGCGCAAGTAAACCCGCTATGTACTACTGTAACACTATCCGTATATTTAGTCCTCAGAGCAGATAAAAGATGCCGGCGCAAAGCTTACGATGCCCTGACGTGGCACCCACATTTATTTTTGTCCCTTCACTGGTGCTCGGGGACAGCTCAGCAAAGTTCTCCTCTCTGTCCTCCTCCCTGGTCACACAAATGGCAATAGCAGGCCTGCCTGTAGGCCACGCAGGGTTGTATTAATGCCTTGTTCTCCCAGCTGCCCCCAGCTGTGAGTCTTCAGCATATAAGAAAAGCATCTGGACAGGAGAGAGTGAGAGAGAAAGAGAGATGGATGGAGAGAGAGAGAGCTATAGGAAGAGAGAGAGAGCAAGAAAGAGCAAGAGACTTAAATCTTGATTCCAGGCCTCATTGTCTGTATATCTAATTGTCTTTTTTCCAACTAGAGTAGAATAATTTAGCAGTCTTAAATATGACTATAAATGTTTTGCATTTGTAAGCTTAATTAGGTCTAATGTGTTGGAATTCTTAAAAACAGCTTTACTAAACCAATGGAAAAAAGTAATGCTAGCTATAAAACTATAAAATTTCATGAAAGTTTGAGCAGTTTCTGTCTAGTTCAATAAACTCACCCAATGCACCTGTTCATTGGCACAGCCAGTAACAGCACACCTGGTTTGTCTTTTAATATCACAAGTGGGTTTTCTTGTTCAGGTTTTGTTTTGAGCTTTTGCCTAAAGATTGCATGGTGTTCACACTGGCAGCCGGCTGTATGATTTCACTCTCCATTAATATTACATGAATTTACTTTTGTAAAATGCACTGCATCCCCCTTTTTTTATCTGACAGTCCAATTTCAGGGGTGCAGGTTAGAGACTGTAATTTCCAAGAGAGCTCGTATCTACAGGAATTAATAAGGCGTTGCGGATGTGATCTGTGAACTTGAAGGCGATTTATATCACCCTCGTTGCCCCCTGACACACACACACACACACACACACACACACACAGGCCTCATCCCAGTCCCCCCCCCCCCCCCCCCGCCCCCCCCCCCCCCCCCCCCCCCCCTCAGACCAGCTGCAGCCCTCCAGTAGCAGCACGCCACCCTGCCCTCCCTCCAGACACCCCTGCGCGGGTCAGCCGGGGGAGCTCCCTGACAAACGGCCCAGCGCCCACAGCCTGCCGGCCGGCCACAGATTTGTAACCGTGTCCCTGGTCCATTGCATTTGAATTATTCCACCCGGGCCACTCACGGCGCTTTACATTATCGTGCAGGAGAAGAGCTCCACGAGCGAGGGGCGGGCGTCCGGGGGGGGGGGGGGGGGGGGGGGGGTTTGGGGGGAGACGGGCCAGGGAACCGCTCACGGAGGGTGTAAGCAGGGGGAGGAGATGAACAAGGCCCGGGAGCGGCACCAAGGGCAGGGGAGCATGTTGAAGGACAGGGGGGGGGGGGAACAGGTGGGAGGTTAATGGCCCCTGGACCGGATCCACCAGCCGCTCAGACTTGATATATGGGCTTTGGGCCTGGTGCGGGCGTAGGCTTTCAAAGATATATTATTTCATTTGAGGAGCAGCATTCTCGTCCCGGCATTTGTCCACTGATAGATGATATCCCCCCGCTCACCGGCAGCCACAATTGGAGATGGCGTGTGAGTTTTTGTAAGGCCTGCTCCTGTACATATTTTCTCCCCCTCTCTGTCTGTCTCTCTCTCTCTCTCTCTCCCTCTTCCTCTCTCCGTCCTCTGAACCTCTTCTGCAGACATCCTTCAGTCTCCTGCCCCTCTCCACAGGCTTGCCTTTCGCCTGACAGTTTTTTTTCCCTTTGTTTTTATTTATTTATTTATTTTGAAGCTGTATGTCAGTGGTTGCGATATCTGCAGTACCCTGTTTGATCACGAGAGACGGGGAGCAGGAGGGAGCTCACCAAGGCCTCTTTTCATTCATAAATGATGTAGAAATGGACAAAAATGGTATAGCTCGTCCTGAATTCTGGAGGAGCACTGTGTTTTGGCAATTCATAAAAATTGCAATTTCAAGTTCGGGTTTTGAGCATTACACTGAAAAAACAAACTGGCATTTTTCAAACAAGACACACAGTAAATGGTGTCACCTTACAGCGTGCTGTATAATAAATTGCCACTCGGCTCTGTGGTTGTTCCACTCTACCCGCCTTTGTTTCTCACTTTAGTCTCCACACGTGATTGTTTGTTTGATTGTTGTGGCCAGCTGTGCGGATCCTGCTTCAACCGAACCCCCCTCCCCCCACAACCCCCACCCCACCCTCCGCCTCCGCCTCCCCCACAACACCCACCCACCCTCCCTGGCAGCTGAGGTCAGCTCGGGTGTCTCGCTCTGTTCCCGAAAAGCTGCCCCGTGCCCCCGAGACGTTGCCGGGCGGAGACAGGAAGCGTGCGCACTTGTTAAAAGGAAAGATTTAGGGTCGGAGCTGCCCGCAGGGGTGCCGGGGGGTCTCTGGGGGGGCCGTGTGGCGGACGGACGGGGGTCTGCTCATCCACTTGTTGCTTTGATGAAGGATAAAAGCCTGTCATGGACCCCTGGTTCCTGCAGAACAGTTGATAGACCCTTTCTGCCGTGTCACATCTCGCCATAGGCCGCCATCTTTTTTGTCCGCCCTCCTGCTATGCTTCCTGCCGCTCAGGAGGAGACAAACACACATGCGTTGTCATTTTCCATCTTTTCACAGACTTCACAGGATTTCTTCAGGAATTTTGTTTTCTTGAAGAGCCACATATGGAAATGGAAGCTCTGCTAGCGATCTACTTATCTGTGGTTTAAGCCATTTTCATTGGCTTTGATGAATGCATGTCAGAACGAGGAGACAGAGAGAAACGTTGGCCCAAGATGCTATTGTCACACTGTGGCCACATGTACAGAGCATGCTAAGGAATTTTCTCTTTATTTGTTTTCTTTGTTACAAAAACACTGGAAGATTAGTCATCATGCTGTCTCTGGTATGAGCATAGGGCATATTGGAATTCCCTCAATGTATAGCATTATCTTTGGAGTTCAGAGGTCGTCCCCTGTGACACTCTTGCCATTTTGACCACCAGTTCATGACACTAAGAATGCCAGTGTCACTTGGCGTAACCCCACCACCCCACCCAAATATCACCGCACAGTCTAATGTGGCCGAGATTTACGTAGCCTCTATAAGTTTACACCTGTTCTTTCTGATGGGCTTGAAAATTAAGCCATAAAACAGGCAAAGTACAGTTTAAGCATTAAAATTTAGCACCAGAGGACTTTATGCTTTATGTAAAACAGACGGAATTCAGGTTTTCCCTCCTTAATGTTCCTTTTTATTTCTTTTATTCACTTTAAAGAAAAAACACCACCAGGAAAAAAAATTAATTTCTTGAGTCTATCCTGATGGCTATTTTCTCATAGAACACTCTCAGGGACCCAACAGTGCGAGAATTGTGCTTAGTTTGGCCCTAATGGGGGTGTCTGTCTCTTTCTTCACTGCCCCTCACTGTATAATGATCTGTTTGCAGCGAGGCACTGATCTGAGGTCGCCAGCCGCCGCCCCTCTCTGCCTGTCAGCAGTTGTCTTCAACGTCTATTTTGGCCCCTTATTTAGAGTCATCTATTCTGGACTCGCTGAAAGGGGCCCAAGACAATGGGTAAGCACGCTGGCCCGAAAGGCGGGCGGTGTTGGCTTACACTTATATTTAACTGGACTCGGATTGGCGCTGTTGGGAGGTCTCAGCCTCATAGTGTGACGCCTGGCTGGGACAGATCTGGGGTGACCTGAACCTCCGGCGGGCGCAGGGTCCGTTCGGTCTCTCCCCTTTCGGCCTCTTCTTAGGTCCGAACCATGAGATTGTCAGAGTCCCTTGGCAAAGCGTTTCCATACACATTACACATGTGGATAATGCATTTCTTAAAGGTATTAGAATAGCATTCTTTCTCTATTGCGCACCCTCAGAGTGGATGAAAGGGTTTTTTTTGGCAATTCCTGAAACGACGTGAGAGCAAAATATTTAAAGCGGGAAGCAGACAGATGGTGGGAGTGGGACAAGCGACCGAAGTGTTGACAGTGGCTTTAAAGTCTGAAATGGGCATTGCAGTGCGTCACAATTCCAATGGCAAGTCAAGCTACGTTAAAAACCTTAATGGGTCTCAAGCTGTCCCGGAGCTGTGCGTGACGCTTAGATCAGAACCGTGTGAGCAGGTTGTGCACCTTCTAGCACTGATACTTAATGGTCATAGGATGGTGTAAAGGGCAGCCTGCAGCTGCACAAGTGCTTTACATCCCTTATAATACATTTAACATTACGCTTTTTGGCTCAAGCTCACTGTCATAGTCTGTCCTATAACAAGGCATCTATGGAACTGATATATAGCTATTACACACACGCACATACATACACAGGTAATAAAAAATTCAGCTTTCCAAAGAAACAGGACATTTCAGAGGTCTTTCATTAGCTATGCAAAGTGCGCCTCTCTCTATCTCCATGTGTGTGTGTGTCTGTGTGTGTGTGTGTGTGTATGTATATATATATATATATATATATATACATTTGAATTTTTAATGGTGCAATGGCATCAAATAAATATATTGATATGGAATTATATTGAGTGGATCTTTACTATATATCACAAGGGATAAACTGTCTCAGTTAATATCAATTTGCCACCCATAATCTGCTACTCTAGCTCAATTAGAGCAGTTGCTATTGCTTTGAGGCGTCAGCCATCACTAATGTGGGCTGGTGCCCTGTAGGATAATGACACACACCCCTACAGCGCACACATAAAGGCACTCACACAGGCGACGGCCTGCTCCTGTCCATCTGAATAATACAGGAGTCCTGGCCGCACCCATTCCCCTCACAGAGCCAATCAGCAGTCATTTCCTCCTGTCCATCAACCTGTCACACAGAAGGGATAAATATTGACAGCCGCTGCCAATAACGGCGCCCATAAATTGTAAAATCGAGGGGAAGGTGGAAAAAAAAAACAGTACAAGGGGAAATAAAATCAAATAAAAAGGCAGCGGCAGTTGTGAGCGCGGGAATGCGTGGGTGCTCACGCGCTGGAGATTGAACGCTGCAGGCGGATCGATGGTCAACGCGCCGTGCTGAACTCATTCTGGGGAGCAGTGTTTTCTCACCGTGTGCTCATCAGGGGTGGAGTGAAGAGGAATTGTTTGTGTGGGTGTGTGTTGGGTTCGCAGTATACTTCAGAGAGCTCTCGGTCCCTCGACTTAACATATATTAGGAGACTAATGTCCAGCTGAATAATTGATTACGGCTGCTCTGGTTCTGATAATTAGTTTATAGCTTCTGAGCTTTAACCTCAGACTCTGAGGCTCCGGTAACCCCCCCAAAATGCTGTCTAAGAGGTGAGAGGTCAGAACCATACAGCACCGAGCCGTGCTGGAGTACAGAAGGACCAGAGAGGTATCTTCAGGTATCTTCTCCTCATCACCTATTACAGTCCTCTTTCTCTCCTCCTGATGTTGGTCTTACTCATGCAGCCTAACATCAAATTATTTTGTAGAAAGTAAAAATCCCAACATGTGGATTCTGTGAGAAAGGAACACTTCACTCCATTTTGCATGATGGGAGGAGCCTGTGCTTTTTACACTTGACATTCACTGATTTGTAAGCCTGTGGGCGTGAGCATAGATTTATGACCTCGTGATCATTGAATGCCACCAGAGTGAAAAGACCGTTAATGTAAACGACAAAATGAGTTCACGTCTGAATATGGGACTTAATTGGGCTGTGATTCTGTTCTGTCCGTGCTGATGACAGCACACTTGACACACCCTGGTTCTGTTGCGTCCGAAGGGGGTCCATAGCCATCTTTCCCTGCGCTGACAGGAATGAACCCCGCTAATCACAGGAAGAGAAATCTCATTCTCTTTTGACCTCACCAGTTTTCTTTCACAAGTTTTATCATTTAGATTTGGCCAAAAAATGCCAAGAGATCTTTAACCACGAGCTCCAGATGATCAATTTGCCTTGTTTAAATGATGTAGATATTACAAATAAATCCATATTAAATACAGTTAGGAAACATAACATTAGGTGCATTAACCTGAGTGTGCAGTAGCCTAACAGGTATCAGCCAAATAATTTTTAGTTTAATGTTTATATTTGCCATTTTAGAAAAGCTACTAACTAAGTGAGAAAATAATTTTCTCAGAATTTTAAAGTTAAGAGCTATTTCTAATAAGGGTGAGGTTTTGTTTATGGGTCTTAGTAGAGTACTCCCTGCAGACACTGATCACAGGTCAGTAAATCAGACATCTGTCCATACATGCTTATTAAGCCTCCATGTGAGAAATCACATAACTGCTCCCAGATCAGACCATAAACTGGCAGAGGTTGCTGGCCCTGTCTATTTTTTTTTCTGGCAGCTATATCACAAGGACTCGAACACAGTGTATTTTACAGGTCAAGGGTCAGACTCAGGAGTCTGTTAATGTGGTCACCGTGGGAACTGATCAATCTCTATTCTTCTGCTCAATCAATCAGAGACTCAGTCAGGACACACACACACACACACACACAGTCCAGTGGAGCCCAGAGGCACCAAGCAGGACTCTTAGTCTGGTGCCCACTCTATAGACTGTCTGGCTCAGGTTCTAAGTGTGAACATATAAACAACAATAAATGAGTCACTGTTCCTAGTGTTCCAAAAACACACATCTGCACACAGTAAGGACAATAGAGAAGAAAGATCCCCCTTCAAATTTTGGAAACAACATATTTGTTTGCAATTGCTGCATTCCTTTTGAGTTTTTATATTGTATTTATACCATGTAAGACTTTTTCCATGATAATTGTGTGATCTGTATTCTAACGAGACTGAAATGTACACTGCGAGTATCTTCACGTACAGTATATTTAAGATTCAGGCTCTCCTCATCTACCTGTGCCTGATCTCATTGTATAGTCTGGTAAATATTAGCTGGTCTGTGCGCACGGCTGTGGAGAACAGAGCCCTCAGCGGCTGGTGGCCACCTGCTCCTGGTCCCAGCGTGCTTATCACCAGTGGGCGACGGGAGTGCGGGACAGCGGAGGATCAAACAGAGGCCCTGCCATGGTAAACATACATGGAGATATCCACTGGATCAGGGCAAAGAGAGACCACATGAACCAGGGTGCTCAGGACCACGCGTCAACAGCATTACACCGAGGACTCGGGGGTGTAAATAGGAAGAGCAGAGCAGCTATCACACAGTGAGCAGCTGCTTGGTGGAGAGGAGTAAAACTAGCGTCTGCCATGAACGACCATCGGTTCAGTCAGGAACAAAAGAAACTTTCATTATGTTATGTTTAATTATGGTGTGTGGTTTGGATTACAGGAATTACAGGCTAAATTTTTTAGGATTCTTAACTATGGGTGGCACGTAACACAGCTGTGATTCAAACCTCACCCCCAGTGGTAGGGCTCTGCACTGCAAAACAGCTATTGGTTTCATCAGACGTGCCACCCAGGGGCAAAATTAAAAGTTTTTCCTGTTGTACTCATTATTTGCAGTGAGCATGGTTATAAAAAGAGATAATGTAGACTGATGGGAATTCTCGAACAGTAGAGAAAAAAAAAAACACCCTCTGTGAAATAATTAATGTGTCGCCCTGGTGGCAAGGAGGTGTACATAACAGCGGATGAACAGATGTTCGCTGAAGCCAACTCAAAGCTCCGTGCCTGTGCGCCAGGCTCATTGAAGTGACTTCAAACCCCACCCGTAGATTCCTCCGCCAGTCACACTGATCCACATCCCAGAGGTCAAAAGGGATCATGTGGCATTTCTCTCTTTTTTCTTTTTTCTTCCCCCCCACGTCTTCGTGTGAGACATCGGGCCTTACGCGTGTACACGCGCTTGTGCGTTTGAATACATCATTTCATTTCGTCGTGTTCATTAAGAGGCATTAAAGAAGATTCCATTAATCTGGTCATTAGGGCACTTCAAAAAAAAGAAAAAGAAAAGGAGAAAAAGCAAAGCTACTTATTAAAAGCAGTTCCAGCTGTGTACCTTCGTTATTCCTCCTCATCCTCAGTACTTAACAATGCTAGTGGCACTTCACGGAAAACGGGCGGGGGGAGGGGGTTCTCGTTTGGCAGTTTGGACAGTGATCCATTACCATCGGTCCAGACTAGCAGTCAGTGAGGAATAAACATTCCTTTTGGGCAACTGAAGCAGATCTATTTGCATGTGATTTACATGTGAAAATTTGAGCCCACGCGCTCTGCACCTAATCACTCATACATTCATATTTCTGTGTCCGTAATACCTCTTGGTATATTTGTGAAGTTGTATAGAGAGCTGTATTACAGACTCTAAATCCACATTGAGTTGAACTGAAGGCAAAGCCATTGATCAGCGTGTGTGAATAGCTGTAAAGCTGTTAAATTGGTTTCTTGGAGGATATGCATTTTTCATTATAAGTGCAGAGAGAAAGTTCCTTGTAAAAGCTCTGTGATGATTTTGAAATATTAAAGGAGGCCACGTTTTACAGGACTCGTAAACGAAAGCTTTAGAGGGAGTATGGCCATGGCGGAGATGCAACAAGCAGTGTCTGAAGAGCTCCCTCAGCAAGCTTCTACGAAGCTCGTATACCAACTGTCTCACCATGTAAATGTGAACTATAAGTCAGCGTCTCCACTGCCCGTTGTGGTTGCGATTGTAAAACCAGGTTGTCGCAGGTGAAACAAAATCTCGTCTCTGGGCGTGACGCTCAGAACACCGCAGATGAAGTCGATGACCACAAAGAGATCTTCCAGACATATTTATTGCCACCTTCATCATTGCTTGGTGTAGATAAGCATTACCATCTGTAATCTTAATTTTAGCAAAATTATCTTATTTTATGACCATTTGAAAGATCTTTGGAACTCATGGCTCTGGATTCAGACAGAATGACCTAGTCTTTTCCATCACGGCATTGTTGTATGGTAATTTCTAGAGTTTTTATAGAGAATTGTGCCATGTCAACACCATAAACATTCATCAGCTCTTCATCAAGAGTCATGCTTTATTTCCAGTGTATAACAGTACAGGTCCAGGTCAGGGCAAAGGGAATACAGATTGACAAACGGAGCTTCCAAAGCTCAGATGTCCCCTCAGACATGTCCTCAGACAAGCCCATGCTCTCAGATGTCCCCTCAGACATGTCCTCAGACATGCCCATGCTCTCAGACGTCCCCTCAGACATGTCCTCAGACATGCCCATGCTCTCAGACGTCCCCTCAGACATGTCCTCAGACATGCCCATGCTCTCAGACGTCCCCTCAGACATGTCCTCAGACATGCCCATGCTCTCAGACGTCCCCCTCAGACATGTCCTCAGACATGCCCATGCTCTCAGACGTCCCCTCAGACATGTCCTCAGACATGCCCATGCTCTCAGACGTCCCCTCAGACATGTCCTCAGACATGCCCATGCTCTCAGACGTCCCCTCAGACATGTCCTCAGACATGCCCATGCTCTCAGACGTCCCCTCAGACATGTCCTCAGACATGCCCATGCTCTCAGACGTCCCCTCAGACATGTCCTCAGACATGCCCATGCTCTCAGACGTCCCATCCCAGTTCGATGGTTGGGATGCAGCCGGCACAGTGGATATGCTGGGGTGAAGGCCTATGATGACAGTGTTTGTCTTAAAGTTATGGACAAGCCTCGGGTCCCTTTGTAGCATGGACGAGTGCCTGACTTATCCCACAGTGATCTCATTGATGGCCAGACCTCTGGAGAAAGGACTTTTGCTTTTGATAGACGTCAATCTATACTGGCCTTTCACTTCTAAATAAGGCTTTTGCAGGATGCAAAAATAGACATAGAAATGGGACTTTGGGTGCCATAAAAATGAAATACAGTGATGATTCATCATGTTGTGCAGGACCGCAGTAGTTACATTAATGGTTTGGCAGAAGGAAAACTCATCTTAACAGCTGCTTTCTACGCTCTTGTTATGACTGCAACACCACGAAGGTCTAAGGAGACAAAACACACTGCAAGAGAGGTTGTGCTGGTGGTGGTGTCTTCCAAGGCAATAAAGATAAATGATTAGATCTAGTTCACGAGAACACGACTATTATTTTTCTGCTTTGAACCTGCTGACTTTCTCTCCCCAGTATGTGCACTCTTTTTATCCCCTTTGTACGTATCACTCCACGTGCCTACAGGCCGGTATCAGAAGCTAAACTATTTTTCCCATCCGCACTCACGATAACAGTGTCAGCAGGATACTGGTGGTAGCACCGAGCAGGGTTTAGCTCTCACCTGTGTTCATACACACCACCCCCCAGAACAGTCTCACACGCTACTTGGCTACACTGTGTAATCATTGACGTCTGTGGGTGTGGAAGTCAGCTCTTCGACCACAATCATCCCGTTGTTTCCCAGAGGCTGGATTCACAGTAATATGCGTTCCCACCCTCCCTGAGCAGAGACAACAACAGAGGAGCACCAGCGTAGCTGCAGACGGTAAACGCCGGCGCATGGCTGGGCAAACAGATTAATTAGCAACAGGGGCCGGGCGGTGATGTGCTGGGTGAGAGAGTGGGCAGGTGAGACTGAGGTCACGTCATCGCTGATGGATCTGCTGGCCCTCAGAGGGTAGCACAGCCATGTCAATCTGAAAGGTATTTCACTGCGAGCTGGTGCTGTTTTACCAACTGATAAAGGTGCACCCAAACATTGTTCCAGACCATGGAGATCTTCAACAAGCTCTTGATTTTGTGAATAAGCAATGTAACTCTTTGGGTTCTTCTTTGATAAGACACAGCAGGTTCCTCACATGGCTGCCCATGTCTCCTCCACCTCTCTGCAGGTCGATGACCAAATGAAGCTTCTGCAGAACTCGTGGAGTGAACTCCTCATCCTGGACCACATCTTCAGGCAGGTGATGCATGCCAAGGAGGGCTCCATCCTGCTGGTCACAGGGCAACAGGTGAGTCGCAGCTGGGCGCTACGTTACCTGACCCTCAGCGCTCCTGGGTGCCGTGCGCCTCCCCACACCGTTCGTCCGACACCTCACCAGCGTGGATCAACATTCTTTAAAGCACTATCGACTAACCAGGCCTATGCAGTCACCGCTCCATTAAATATAGATTACGCTTATAGGTATAAGCTAATGTGACCAGAATAATCAATTGGGTATTCCTTATCAAGTCTGTGGAGTGCGAATAAATAAAACGGCTGGTTAAGCATGCGCAAGTCATCCCAGCCTATGAGAGGAGGAGGAGGGGAAGAGGAAGCGGAGGGGGAGAAGGTGGGATTTACCTTGCCGGTCTCTGAGGACCAGCGATGGGAGGCTGCCTCAGGCTTCGCCAGAGTTCTCAATGCAGGGGGTCTTTTTTGTCCATCTAGAGCATGCACACTCTCTCTCTCTCTCTCTCTCTCTCTCTCTCTCTCTCTCTCTCTCACTCTCTCTCTCTCTCTCTCACACACACACACACACTCACACACACACACGCAGTTCCACTCAAAATGTTTAAAATTGCCCATTTTAAATATGCTCCTCAGCACTGTCCGTCTGTCAGTAGAATCTGCGATTTCAATTATTAATCAGATTTTTTTCCTCCGCCCTCCAAGACGTGAACTTCAACAAAATGTTCAACAATAGAGTCATAAATATTAAAGTGGGAGAGGGATTGGCTGAAGAGAGCCGTGAAGCCACAAGGCAGACAGCTGTATTCCACCACTAGTAACTGTTCCCTCTTCACGCTCTGAAAAACAGTCTATTCTCAAGCTAAATTCACTATAAAATAAAAGGCTGACAGTTTGTAACTTTCATAAAGTGTGTGTGTGTGTGTGTGTGTGTGTGTGTGTGTGTGTGTGTGTGTGTGTGTGTGTGTGTGTGTGTGTGTGGAGGGTTGGTTGTAAAAGAGGGGTGGCAATGAAGACCCATTGTGTTAGCAGCAGGAGGTCTTGGTATGCACAGTTCACCACAGCAGATCCCCAAAAGGTGTTCCTCTGCGTTTTCATTGGTTAGGAAGAACGATGGAAGGCAATCATTGGTTGTGAGTGAGAGGTGGGTGTCGTTCTCCTTCAGGAGTTGCTGAGGTTTTTTGGCCTGCCCCTGCATCTGAAGGACCACACCAGTCCTGCGCCTTCCTTACCACTGCTGCAGACACCTGCTGTTTTAAGCAGCTCCAGTCAGAGAAGAAATGAGAAGATATTATTGTGCATTTTTTTCCCTTAAAGAAAAAAATGCACAATAATATCAATATTGTTATATATCACGTGTAGTATCAGCTCTTACCCCATGACCGTAACAAGTGCAATGTTTGTCTGAGGGCGAAATTTATGAATTGTGTGCCCACTGCTATAAATAAGGATTAGTGGTCTATCAACAGGCATGTGAGCCACAACATTACACTGCAGGACTCTACTACTACCAGATGTGCACCAAACACAGGAAATAAGAATGTCTTAGCTTAGTAAACTATAAATGTGAGCAATACAATGTTGACATGCTTTACTTTACTGTTGTTACTGAAACAATGAAACATTGAACACATTGGATGAACCACTGAACACACACATTGTCTGAGTGGTCTGAATCCTACAGACTGTACAAACATTCCATCTAACACATCTCAGTCACCACACACAGAAGAAGGAAATAACTTCACTCATGAGTAATACAGAAAGAAAGAAGTGATTCAGCCAGTCTCCTTTGTTTGTGAAGAATGCCAAAGAGTTTTGAAGGAGAGATGAGCAACAGAGTTAGTCAACTCCTGCCCGTTACACATTCCCTGGTACCCGGGGTCTTCCTTCGACCTCCGTTGACTGTTACACATTCCGTTACACATTCCCTGGTACCCGGGGTCTTCCTTCGACCTCCGTTGACTGTTACACATTCCGTTACACATTCCCTGGTACCCGGGGTCTTCCTTCGACCTCCGTTGACTGTTACACATTCCGTTACACATTCCCTGGTACCCGGGGTCTTCCTTCGACTTCCGTTGACAGCACCAACATTTCACACATGAGCAAATATTCTGCAAGCACAACCATGTCTGAATGAATCTACGGAGAAGACGGTTTGGTAACATTAGCACAAGCATTAGCATTAACTCATAACACAAAGTTTGCACGAAGTCATGGTTAATCAATTCCTGCTGAATGAAGAACACCTACTGAATGAAAGAGAAAGAACTGAAAGAAAAAACTGCACAGCTTGAGCAATTGTGGAATAAACAGCACCCAGTAATTGTAGAAGCCTGTCGCTACCTGATTTGAATGGGAATCCTGCTTTGGAATATGCATGCGCAAATTTGAACATCATTTCGGATACGTTAGGCTACCTAGGATCATTGAACAGTTAGTTGGATAATTTACCTTAAGTAGTTACTAGCTAGCTAATGTTATAGCTAGTGGATTCCATTTTATCAGAATGAAATTATGCTAATATGTCTGTTACAGTAGTTTCTTTTAATTTAGGATGCAATTTCTGCCATGATTTAGTGGAAATAACGTTCAATTAAGTGCATGCATAGCAGGGTTGCAATGAGCGTGAGACACACGCATTTGACTGTCTTCACACGCTCACACATTTGATTTCTCATGCTGAAAAAAATCTAGTTTATTTATCTCTGATCTGATCATAGTTCAAATGGGGTTTCCGATTCAACTCGGCTTTACCACCATTTTATGGTGTACCAGACGTGCATTCAGATATGCTAGCTCCCCCTAGAGGCCTGGATGAATTACAGTTCGATTGTCTCATTACCAAATTAAAAAAACATGTAAACAGTGGAATGAGAGCAGATTTGAGTCCTGATATGGTAAGAGTGCCAGTGGAGGCTCAGGGCTGGTGGCCAGCGTGATAATGAGCACCACTCAGTGGTGGGCTTCACTTTCTTTTTGTCATTGAAGTCGGAATGGCATCTCAGCGCCTGGATGTTCAGGCCATCAGCTCGTCTTCATCTTCAGAAGCCAGTGCTGCGAGGATACCGGGAGGTGTGAGTCTCTGTGTTTAATTGGCGAGGGCTGCATAGTCACTGGTTTCTCTGTGTTTGATTGGTGGGGGCTGACTGAGAGCGTCAGGGTAGGAGAGGCCTCATTTACATATTTTGGCTAATGAACAGCTGGTGTTGAAAGGGCCTGTAGGGAAAGGAGCAGGTAACACGCACTCTGATCATTATGTGCTATTATACTACAGCAGGCCAGGAGTGACAGCCCAGGCAAACATATGCACACACACACACACACACACACACACACACACACACACACACACACATAGCAAGAAGGGCGTATGCTGTTTTTTCTCATTGTCTCACACCCAGCCATGTGTTGTTACTCCCCCCTGTCATGCAGGGTAGCATGCATACAAGCACAGGAGCATAGAAGCACCATGCTGGATTAGCCTCATAATGCAGGGACACCTGACACTGCGTGGACAGCTTTCAAATATGTCAGCCTAGAACTCTCTCTCCCACTGCTTTGAACATAGCTTCACACACTTTATCTCCTTTACTGCCCCTTTCTCTCTCTCTCTTACTCTCTCTCTCTCTCTCTCTCTCTCTCTCTCTCTCTCTCTCTCCCTCTCTCTCTCTCTCTGGAGCTCTTGGAAAAGCAGGCTCCCTCAGTGCAGTCTGAATTGAACCTAGTCAAACTGTTTGTCATTCCTCAAGATCAGGCAGTGTCACAGCTCTGGAATGTCAGGCAGAGTTGGAAGCCATCACAGCACAGGGCCTGACTGCTCCCTGAACACTGCATGGTCTCTCTCAGCATCACACACGTCCAGGAGCCCTTTCTCCTCACGCTCCCCGACTCCTAGAATCCCACGGAAAGACTTTAAAGAATGCTCGGAACGAGGTTCAAAAAGGTTGCACTCTTTTGCGAATCTCCGAACGCTGTTTACCGCACACGCGCTGTTGCAGTGCGGACGTGCGAGTGGGACTCGCAGCCCTGTAACTGAATACATTTAAACAGGAGATTAGCTGTGGCTGCGAGACAGTCCATTCATCGATGTTATTTCATGCGCAGCTGATTTTTATGGAAGTACGCTGACACCTTAGGGTAGGGTTGATTTTCACTGACTCATATAAAAAAGCCGAGATGTACACACAGAAGGAGAGGACGGAGTGAGAGAGGAATGGAGAAAGAACTCGACTGGGGGGGGGGCGGGGGGGGGGTCTACTGCTTGAGAAATGTGCAACAGAGAATTCTCCAGACTGGGCTTAAAAAATTCTGCTCATCATATTTACACAATAAATAAATTCCAATCCTCCCGCGTTTTTAATTGCAAATCCAGCTCCAGGGGAGCCTTCCCTGTACTTAGGAGGCCTGCCGCCAACCTACCTCCACAAACCCTGGCACAGTCAATTATGGTAATGAATTGTCAATAAATATAAAAATTTAATATGGCCGGCTTGCGGTGAGTGGCAGCTAAGGACTTGCCTCCCAGACAAATTTGCTTCTGCTGCAGATATTAAGTGCACCTGAAAGGGGAGGGCCGGGCCCAGTAGCCTGGGGGACCTCCGGGGGCCACGCATGCTTCTGACTCCCCAGCCCCTCCCGGCTGGCGGTGGGAGCCAGGGTCTGCACATCAGGGATGGAGAAACGTGCGGCTCCCCCTCTGTTCATTTTGATGTTGATTATCACACACAAGCACACAGATACACACGCACGCACACACACATATACATACACACACACACAGACCATGCACTGTCCCTGCAGTGCTGAGAGCAACTGAGTTGTGACGGATAGCACACACACACACACACACACACACACACAAACACACACACACATGCACACCCAAAGAACGAGTATTGCAGGGAGCTGTATGGCGTGATTGTTTGTTGGATGTGAGGTACAGGAGCAGAATAGACTTGGGCTACACTAAAGAGTCCAAGATATTGGATATTCACATATGCAGTATTAATGCTACAGGAGACACTGCTGTTCTCACTGAAGGGCTGGTATTCTGGACCTGCAAATCCATTATTTTGTAGACTGGGATATCAAAGCTTTTCCTTAAACAAACATTAGAAACTAGAGAGAGAGAGAGAGAGACTATTCTGTTTTTCTGTGTAAAATGGAATATGTATTCAGATGTCCTGCACAGGATTCTGGAACCTCAGCCTGACGTTTGCCGAAAACGAATCACCGTCCGTGCCCTGAGAAACACATGCAAAATGCATTTAAAGTTGTTTGTAGAGAAATATATGTGGATGTGCACGTGTGAAGTGCTTTCCGTAAATAACGCGTGCGATCGTGGTCGCCATGTCCGCATGTCCACGCGCAGCCTGCGTGTCACAGTGTTGTGCGTCTGGCTGCCGGCTGTGGGAATCTACAGAGCTCATCTGTACCTTGTTGCCCCTCTCTCCTGCAGGTGGATTATGCCCTAATTGCCTCCCAAGCTGGGGCAACGCTCAACAACCTCCTGAGTCACGCGCAGGACCTGGTGAGCAAGCTGCGCTCCCTCCAGCTCGACCAGAGGGAGTTCGTCTGCCTCAAGTTCCTGGTGCTGTTCAGCCTGGGTGAGTACACAGAAAAGACCTGGGCAAGATGGGGGGGTGAGGGGGGGCAAGATGGGGGGGTGAAGGGGGGGGGGGGGGCACATCCCAGCCGCTCAGTCCCAAAGTTCTTGGGGGACCTTGGGATAATGCAGGAGGTGCCGGTGCCCCCGGCTGATAAGTGTGGAGGTGCACTCTGCGGTTAGATGTGTGCGTCACCCCCCCCCCCCCCCCCCCCCCCCAGCTCACGACACTACAACCCGCACCTCACACGTGTGAGGAAAACAGCCCCCAAACAAAGCACAGCCTCCACCCGATTGCACCTCCCTCAGCCATTATGTCTCTGTAGCCTCCAATCAAGGAGGTTTTAATCCTAAATAATGTACGATCATTCTTTTTAAGATCCCTTGAGTCTAGAGTTTAGAAATTACATGCAGTGGATTTTCTAACCGCTGTATTGTAACTGTTGCACTCACAAGCGCCTGTCGTGAATCATTGATGAGGGAAACGTAAATGTGTATAAATGTTGTTTTTTCACTGCCACTCACTTGAAAGTCAATCCATGAACCAGGCAGTTTCCTAATTTCAAAGTTTAGCAGCAAACATGGTCATGGATTTTCCACATGTCCTATTCTAAGGCCAAAGTTGTGTGAGAATCAGCATTAAAAAGTCAAGAATGAGTTCATCAATGACAATCACTCCATTTCATCCTGCACTTCCACTCTGGTTCAACAACAACCCAAAGGGCATCAATTATCTGCCCTCTGAGTACTCCATGCGTTCCTCTGCAGCCTTTCCTAAGCTAGCCATCAGACTTTAATGACGCCATTGAAGTCAAGGTAACTGTCTCAACACAACCCATGAAACACGCAGGTCTCAACCATCAAAGCCAAACCTGAGAAACAGTCCGGGCCCCATAAGAAAACACTGGAATATTAACACAGCCCATGCATGTCAACAGTATTATCATATCAATACGCCTCACCACTGCAGAAGAAACAGAATGGGAGGTTCGGATAACGTGCTTCGGTCTCCGCTTTTGTGACGGCCTCCCCCCCCCCAACCCCGGCCCCACGTCGTCAGATCACGGCGCCGCGGCCAGATCGCTTCCAGGCAGTTCCGCCAGATCCCTCGCCACAGCTTGAGAAGGTTCCTACCTCCACCTCCACCCACCCCACCCACA
>NC_135222.1:905000-917500 GCF_052324685.1 Brachyhypopomus gauderio | reverse complement strand
TCTCCTTCTCCTGCTCCAAAAGTTCTTCCTCCAAGTATGTTGTGGAGGGGCTGGTTGACGGTTCCACAATCTCAAGTTCCTGGATAGCATTATCAGCACTTCCTTTAGACCTTCTAAATCCACCAATCGGCTTCATCCTGGCCCGTGTGGCTTCCTCTGAGGTTTCTTTTGTTAGGCTTGACCCAGCTGAAGGGGCGTCTGTGGGTCTGTTCCCTGTCCAGTACGCCAAGGGCCTCATGACCGAGTTCACAAAGTTGAAGAGCACGCTGTTGCTGGTTTGTGCTTGTGTGGATGAAGATGGTGTGGCCAATGAAGGATCTGGAGAAATGCTGAGGCTCTCGTCTGGTTCCTCTCTCGCTGAGCCCCCCAGGAGGTCTATCTGGTTCTCCGGAGCAGTCGGAGATGCATCTTTGGAGGCTTCTCCTCCCCAGCGTGCTGACCTATCTCCGGGCCTGAGATGGATCACCACATGCTCCTCAGAAATCTCAGAGGACTCGTTGTCTGCAATGGAGTTGAACTCCTCCTTATCCAGGTCTACTAGGCCGGTCCAGGTGGAGGGTTGTGGGAAGGCACTGTTTGGCTGAAGATGTGTCCAGTCGTCGGTGTCATTCATGTTCATGGTCTCTGCCGTGTGTAGGAGAGCTTCCGCTTCACTCTGTTTCCCTTTAAAACACAGTCATATGGTTGTTGTCATTACTGCTCCGTCTTCCCCCTCCATAATGCTACCATAAAAGAACTTAGTT
The DNA here is from genome assembly GCF_052324685.1 of Brachyhypopomus gauderio. Taxonomy (NCBI): domain Eukaryota; kingdom Metazoa; phylum Chordata; class Actinopteri; order Gymnotiformes; family Hypopomidae; genus Brachyhypopomus; species Brachyhypopomus gauderio. The sequence continues at coordinate 916,757 of NC_135222.1, read as the reverse complement.
CGCTCCCATGTTGGGCAGCAATAACTTCATGATGTACAAAAAGCAAATCCATAAACCACAAGTCACACAGTGAGACCTTCTTTTAAAACTTATTTAAATAAACTACAAATAATTAATGCAGTCCTCTTGTTATTTATCTAAAATACGTTTGAGAACCGTCTCTTTGTACTGCAACGGTATTCAATAATTTACATGATATTATTATTAATGTATACTATAAAAATGCTATCATTGTTCTTATGTGAGAGAATTCTTCATGACCTCTCTGAGTACAGTGTGTGGGTGCAGCCGGCTCCAGCAAAGTAAGATCTAACACGGTGGGGGGTGAGAGGGGGGGGTGCACTCTCACTCACACACAGACGACTGTGCTCCGACTGCATACCTCGATAGCAGTAGGCATCGAAGAGGTCGCCGGTGTCCGGGAAGCCGGTGCGGTCGGGGTTGTGGTAGAGGGTCCGCACGCCCGGGCCGTCCCCACCGCAGTTACGACGCGGCTGGTTGATGGGGTACCTGACACTGCCGTCGGCCAGCCACCCCGGGTCACATCGGTCCAGACCCGCTTGCCAGGCGAGGAAAAGCTGCCCCACCGTGGACAGCTGAGCCCCCAGCGTGTGGCAATGAGTGCTCGCCGTGGCCAGACTCAGCTTCTCCGGCACGCTGGTGTGGAACACCTCGCCTAGGACAGAGCGGACAGAGGTCGGATGTGGGCTGGGGGTAGCAAGGAGCTCGGGAGAGGTGTGAGCGAGGATGAAGAGAATTCCCCTTCTTAAAGATCCCGACCAAAATCTTTCAGTTTCAACCGTGCTATTGATATTTGCACAGATCTCCAAAATGTAAAACCATTATTTTCTAGTTTCTGATTGCACCCAAATGCATTTTGGTGCATGTTTGGTGAATCGGAGTAAATATTCTCCAGCTTGGTAAACAAGTAGCAAACCCCCTTCATAAATCCCTTCAATGGCAGAGAAAAATATTCAAAATATGATTTCTAGATAAACATTTCTCTTTGAAGGTATGGAATGGGATTTTACTGGTTTTAAATATTATTCCAGGAGCTACTAGCTGAAGTTAAACATTACCTGAGGATGATTCAAAGCAGATAATTTTGGCTTTTCTTTCATTTTTTTGATAAAATGCAGCCAGACACATCGTGCACTTGCTGAAAGCTATAAGCAATCGGTTTGAGACAAATAAAATCTTTTCACAAAAGGCTCTCTACAAAGCCAGAGTGGCATGCAGCACAGTGGCCATAATGCACTGAGCACTAAAGCTTAATAACTTCATTATTTCATTCGGCATCAATATTCTGCTCAGTGCAATTATTTAGTGGGTAAGTCTTTACTGTAGGAAAATATATATCCCACAGACCAAGTAGTCAGGGGGCTCTGTAGTAACCTGTGAATAGGACAATCTTGTTACAATGTACCCATTCTGGCATGAATAGTGGGGCAGGTCTGAAAAGATAGTGACCCAGTTTGACGCACAGCGCTGGGAGTTGGGTGAGGAGCAGGTACATGGAACGTGTGTGTCTGGGTCATGGCTCACACCTTCTCCCACGTAGTGGAGCTTTCAACGAGCAGTTGTTTGAGATCAGCGCTTGACAGAGCTGACCTACGCGATGGCAAACGCACCTTGCAGACGGTCGGCAAAACAGTAGACGTCGAACAGTTCCTCGGGGGCTCGCGTGCCATAATTTCTCACGCCAGGTGAGTCTTCTCTGTCGCCATAGCACCCGGGCCGTGGATACTGAATGGGATATCTGTGTACAGAAGTCCAAAGGAAATGACAGTTTCTTTCCAAGTAAAGGAGAGATGGAGAGACAAACACAGAGAGAGAGAGTGATAGAATAAGAGATATCCTCTACACTCAACTCTATCTGCACAATTACTCCACGAGAAATGAGGTGTAGGCTGAAGTCTTATTAAGAGGTATTGTCTAAAGTCTAATTAAGAGATATTGTCTAATGTCTAATTAAGAGGTATTGTAAAAGCTCTCCAGGGCTTCAGAGAACAATCGGAGAAAAGGCCTCATATTCATTTCCTAGGTATTGCAACCAGTTTCGTCAAACCATTAAAACGGCCCACTTTCACTCCAGTTACAAAACATCCGACATCTCAACAAACTTGCTGCATTAACTGTACATATGGGCAGACACTGATTTCCTGCCAAAATTCCTTAGGAGACGCGGCCCAATTAGAGCTCTTCCAGGCCACGGCGCTCAGTCTTGCCTTTTGAAAGCTGTTTTTCAGCTCATTTACTAATTGAGCGTACGTGGTTAGATGAACACCATGGCCACAGCTGTTAGATGCGATCACCAGCCTGACACTAAGGTGCTCGCTGCTATGATTAGACGTGGCTGAGGGCTCCGTCTGTAGTGGGATGGGGGGGTCGTACTGAGGGCTTAGAGGAGACAGCAAAAGCCGTCAGCTGAACATATCTTGTATACCTTATTGTTTTCCAAACCATGCAACAGAACTGTATTTAAGTATATACTCACTGCTATTTGAGTTGTGCTAGCTATGCAATAGCCATTTAAACTGATTTAGGACAGGGGACAACACAAATGAATCAACCTTTTGGATTTGTAGCCGTGGTATGACCATGGTGGTATGACCTCTTGACCTCACCTCACTGTCTGGTCAGAGAGCCAGCCTGCATCACAGTTGTCATATCCATCATCAAAAGTGGCCTGCAGGTGGGCGGGCGTGGCGACGACGGCCGAGTTCTCCACGCACACGCGCTCCGCCTCGGGGAAGGAGAGGGCGTATCGGTTCTGAGGGGCACGGTAATGGAACACCACCCCTGTGGAGGGCACGAGAACGATGGAGGTTTAGACCAGACATCCACCACACACTAGACACTCTCCACCAGACTTACAGCTCCATGTGCCCGTGTGTTTAGGTTAGGTGACTGCACAACACATCCTATCGAATTATGCAGAAGTTCGGTCCGTTGCGCTGCATGTTAACTACGGTAATGTTGCAAGGGCTTTTTTCATGGTCTCCCACCGCAGTCTCCTCTGTATCAGTCTCCACTCGCTGTCCTCCAGGAATAATACAAAGAGAGCGAGAGCACAGAAAGAACTACTGCAAAGGGGAAAGCGTCCCTGAGTGTGAAGTGTGCGCTGGAGACCAGGCGCCCACGTCCTGACCTGCGGGAGGCTTCTGCTCTGTTGTGCAGAGAAATAAGGATTGCTGTTGTTTTTTGAAGTGTCCATCTGCTATTCCCATAATGCATCAGCTAACATGGAGACTACCAATACCCCCCCCCCCCCCAACCCCCCATTTCGACCCGAGCATAAACTATTCTCTCTCAGCCACCTCTCTTAGCAATTCCCACCTCCAATCCCAGGAGAGCACACAAACATGAAAGGGTTGATGACAGGAAGACCAGGCTTGCATCTTCTAAGTGCTACTTTCATCTTTAGCAGCTCAAAATAGAGGGAGTGAAAGAATTCATAAGGCTGGAGTATATGTGTGTGTGTGTGAGAGAGAGAGAGAGAGAGAGAGCGAGAGAGAGAGAGAGAGAGAGAGAGAGAGATGGAGGGAGGTGTGGGGTGTGGCATTTCAGGTGGAATGCTTGAGGCGTTGCCTAGGAAAAAACAAGGCTCTATTCCTTTGAGGCGGGAGCCCGCCACACCATTCTCTTTTGTCTCTGTGGCAGTTTGCAGTGACAGACTCCCTCATAGACATGTGGGGTGGAGCAGCTCTTTCATTTTGCCTCCTGCTCTTCCCCGTCTCAGTCTGCTGCCTGCCCTGCCTCCATGTCCCTGGGAGGACAGCAGCTCTTCTGCAGAGACGCTCACACTCGATGGCACACGCTGCCGGAGACTTTATATGGGGCCTGCGGTCCACAGAGAGATCGCACAGTCTTGTTAAAAAAGAGGGTCACGGTTTGGCAGTCGTAATGCTTGTGAGCACGAGGGCAGATACCGAGAAAGCACTGCTGTATGCTGCTGACTGCCCTAATTAGCTCACAACAGTAGAGACCTTGCAATTAGAGTTCTACAGCAGACAAATAACACAAGAGGCACACCACCGTTCTGCTTATGCATGTTTATCCAGTTAACAATGGCATGAAGAAGCGTATGATGCCGACCGACTACAGACAAGCTGTAATTGTTGAAATACACTCTACTAACCAATATTCAATATTATCCTGACAGAGAGGAGTTCACTGTATTCAATGAGCCTTGATATTTACCTAAATTAGCACAATATTGATGTTTGCTGGAGATATTGATTTTTGTTAATTATTATGTTAGACTCTCTTTAAGTGTTCTGTGACTAGGAATTAGGACAAAGCTCCCTGGATTACAGACAAAGGGATAATGGCTTTTTTTCCTCCAGAAGGGGCTTTTTGCTATGTTAATCGATTCCTCAAACTGGGCGATTTCTTGAGCTCCTGGGCATTTTAAAATTCATGGAGGTTTGCTCCGCTTAGCCAATGAGTGCTGAATTTCTAATATCTTGGTTTAGTTTAGTTCAACAGTACTTTGGGTCAGTTTAGTTCATCCATGTGACCTTTCAGTCTTAGCAGTGTTACATGTTCCTAAAAGTGAGTTTATATGTTTTCAGCCGATGTCAGGTTTATAAATGTTGAAGTGGCATGAGCTGATTTGTGAATTAGCTTCTAGAAACGTTAAGGGAGCTTAGCCAAACGTGATTATACAGCATAGGGATGATTTCCATGACATACTGTATATTTCTGAGCAACCCTACAAAAAGCTATTAACAAAAAACACAGAACACAGATTGTACAGGTTTGTTGAAAACTCAGAAATACCAAAGATGAACACCATAACATGTACGTAGATTACCGCCACATAATTACAGTTATTTTACAGATTAAATTATCTCCAGTGGTCACTGCAATGTTTGTAAGTTTATTACAGCTTGACAATATGCCACATGACTATTAATCACTCAAATCAAGCCGGCTTTTACTGTAGGCAGAGGAGAAACCAAAGGTCAGAGGTGTCGTGTAAAGCCCAGCAGGTGTTCACTGGGCCAATGCTTCACGGGCGAAGACAGGTGTGAACGCTAGCTCACCTGTGACCTGAAGGGGGACTGTATCTTGTTCGTCGTTAATGCCCACCACCACCTCACAGCGGTACATGCCCGAGTCGCTGGATCGCAGGCCCCTCAGTGCCAGGCTGGCATTGTAGCGGTTTTCCGGGTAGCCGGGCAGGGTGACGCGTCCCTGAAAGGCCTTCTTCACTTTCACCACGTTGTCTTTGGCCACCAGTATGGACTGCTCCCTCTGCAGGCCGCCTGGCCCACGCTGGCCCCACACTTTGCTCCACTTGATGCGAGGAGGCTCGTGGGAGGGGCTCGGGCGTAGGGTGAAGACACAGGGCAGCACCGCGGTGCCCGACAGCGGCATTTGCACCGGCCGGTGGGTCACCTTCCTCATGTTCACCACAGTCTCACCCCACACCATGTCTGAGGAGAGAAGTATAGATAAATATACCAATGTAAATATCTGGTTTATCAATTTAAGAGGTAAATGCTCGCTCAACTGCATCTTTATTAGGAATAGCACACCAAGTAGGAATCCCAACTGTCCAACTGCAGCTCTGTTTGGCAAAGATTCCACAAAGTAATGGATGCATTCCTCTCAGATTTTGGTTCGTGATGACATGTTTTCAATATGTAATTGCTGTAGGTTTGTAAGCTGCACATGCTGTGAATCTTTTGTCCCATTCACATGCCAAAAGTTCTCTACTGGATACAGATCTGAAGTCTGGGAAAGCCACTGGACCCATGGTTCTGGTCATGGAGTCACTCTGAGATGGCGTGTGCTTTGTGACAATGTGCAATGCCACACTGGAAGTTATTATTAATATTTTGGTATTAAGGGGCACAAAATGTGCCAAGGAAACACGCTCCTCATTATTATACCAACAGCAGCAACCTGGATGTTTGGATCAGTGGATCCATAGCTTTCCTAATACCTCAAACCAGTATGACCAATGAACTCTGACCTCCCTCTCACAACCTTTTGTTTTTTAGTCATTTTGCAATAAGGCAGCAACAACAGACCAGCAACCACCAGTTTATAGTCCATCTCATGGAAGCACGATTCTCAGAACGTCTGCACCAAGACTTCAACATCTGCTGCTCCACATCATCTGAAGGTTTTGCTGTAACTCTGTTTCGTCATCTGACAACTTGTACGAAGGCCAATACGAAGGTGGTTATTCAAAGTACTATTTACAGCAAACACAGAAGGAAAGTTTATACAATAAACCTTGATTTTCTTCATATTAAGGACACAATCCCATGACCTGCCTAGACCTATTGTGGCCAAATCATCGATAGATAAACTTTTGTTAGACTACTGGCTAACACTGTTTCAGAAAGGAAGCAGGGATATCAGTGGTTTCTGCTCTAGCTTATCACAGAGATATACAATGATGATCTTCCAGGATCAATGAGCCTTGTGGAATAATGTATTTGGTAGTTTTGCTTCATGCCAGGATCCATAGGGCGCAGGATAAACCCAGTGACGCGAGACGCAAGTAAGTACACAACTCGGAGGACTCGCTGGCCTGGTAAAACTCCCTGGTGGCTGAAATAAGAGGGCATAATGGAAAAATTCATTAGGTGGCGGTGTGAAAAAGAGTCGTTGAAAGAATCACTGCACCTCAGGCCACCAGAGAACCAGACAGCGTTCGCAGTTGGACTTAAAAGCAAATTCCTATTATATACACTTTCCATTAGCGCCTATCGTAGCGTATAGCTCGAGCCTGAGCTGCACTGATTAAGGCAACCACTGCGATTCATTATATCATCTAAGTGGAGCCAAGGGTAGAAAAGAGACTCTGAAACCACCCCCGTCCTCGCATGGCAGAGGGAGAAAATGCAATTTTCACGCAGAATGAAGTATGTGAATGATGCACTGTGAGAGACCGGAGGGGGAGGGCCAGGCCGGTGAAATAGAGTGGGTACCGACTATCAGAGCGAGAGTATGAAAATTCAGTCATTGATTTATTTTCATTAGATATGGCTTTGTTTGGCACGTCCAGTGCAACCTTTATCTGATTTGATCCAACATAACGCCGGCAGTTTCACGGGAAATGGAAAGGAAGTGTCATCAGTGGCTCTCCATTCACTGTAATTAACCAGAGGCACTAGAAGAAAGGGACATCTCCACAGGGCTTTGTCCTCTGTTGACCAGCCCAACACCAGCAGTTGTTCGATAACAAAAACCTTTTCTTTCCATTCACTTCTACTTGCTGTGAACTGATATTTTTGCTGTATTTAAGCTGTACTGCTGTAAAATCTCAGCCACCAATTCAGGCTTACCGCCACTCTGACCAAGAAGTTTAAAATATAACTGGAGCTAGATACAAGGTGCCCCAGGACATTAAAAAGGCTGACATTTTAGCACCTATGCCTGACAGTCGTTTATTAATTTGATCTTGTCAGTGATTTGAGATGTTACGCTAAGTGCATAGAGGGGACATGGGGAAATTACAGCTACAGGTGTAAAAGAGTTCATTAAGCCTACAGGTGTAAAATACTTCATCACACCTACAGGAACTTCACACATACTTTAAAATTAAATGAAATATGTTTAATTTTATTCGTTTTGTTTTATTGTAAAACTTTGTCAAATCTGCCAAACAGTCCTCCATTCTGAATGTATGGCCTCTGATTCAAGCTATAACATTTCCTTCACCAGCAAGATCTCCATGTGCCATTACACAAACGATGACCTCCATGTGTGATTACACAAAGCATGCGCCACTGAACAGTCAGAGCTGCGCTTAAGCAAAGTCAAAGCCTCCAAAAGCCTTAACGTTGTAGCTGGTCATTTCTTCCAGTGGAGCTCCAGAACGCACATCTAGACGATTGGCGCTCAGAAGTTTGAAATGTTCCTGCAGACATCCGTTCCTCTGGGGGAGGATGCAGCGCTGGATGGATGTTCCTCGGGTCAGGGGTTGGGACAGAATCGCCACGTTGCGTTTGCAGTATATCTGCAGCAGCGATAATGGCGCCTGGTGAAATGGGCCTGTTCCTGAATTCGTGCAAAACCCCGCTATTCACGTAGGACAGGGCCAACACCTTCCCATAGCGGTCAGCAGCAATGTAAAGACACACATGGATCACGGTTAAAAAAAAAAAAAAAAAGCTTCAACGAGCCACTAAATCTGCTTCGTCTTGCATACTGTAAATGCGCACTGCGGTGGAAAGCGCTGCTTTGTAATGGCATCCGCGCTGACGTTTGGCTAGCGCGCGAGAGCCACTGCGTCCTCCGCCTAGCTGAGATAATGGAGGCACTCGTCTCTCCGGAGACGATGGAGAGTGGCTTCACTCCTCTAAGAGTGGCTAGAGAGGAGCACTCGTCGGCGTGTTTACAGGAGGACACAGCAGGTATTATAGCAGGGAGACTCACAGAGGGACGGAGTGAGACGAGCGTCGCAGGATTCTGCCAACCTGGTGTTTCACTTTTTATGATATTTTAATAAAAAATAAAAGTATATATTCAAAAAAACAACATCTTAGACTGATGTATTCTAATTACAACCAAGAAAACACATGCACAGCCATGTGCACGCGCACACACGCACACAAACGTGCATGCGCAAATACACTTGCACACACACTTACACACACACACAAATGCTCTCACACATATCTCTCTAAGGAATATCATTAGTGCTTTTCAAGCCTACTTTCACATGATCAAAATTCACATTTTGGAAGAGCATTACGATCACTCACTGTTAATGTTAGGCATGCCATAGTGGCTGTGACAAAGAAATATAGTATTTAGTACTTGAAAGTGCACTGCAGATGCAATTTAAAAAACATGCAAACAAGCAAAGACACACAAAAGCAGTTTCCCCATCCCATTTGCACTGGGGTTATTTTGCAGGCACAATTCAATTTGCTACCTTAAATCAGAAGAAATCAATTGTAGATACCTTTGTAGAAACCTAATCGTGACTTAAAGGAAGCTGGTTAAGATGACTTTATTCCCACATGATTCAAAATGAATGGGGCCAGCAGAACCATATTATAGCAGGTATACCAAATCTGCATTTAGATGGAAGTGTTTTTCCAAGCTAAACCCTCCAGAGACCCTCCCTTTGTCTGGGAATCTGACCATTTTTTCTCCTCTCTTTTGCTCCAAATGAGGTTTAATCAAAACAAACAAGCTAAAATATTTAGGCACTATGAGGGGGTGTTACATCTCTGTGTGGGTAGCAACGAAAGAGAAGATAAACAGATAAATAAATAGAAAACAGACAGAGAGAGGGAAAGAGGGAGGGAGAGAGAGAGAAAGAGAGCAAGCTGTAAAACCAATGAAGCATCCTTGTTGTATTGTGGTTATCGTGATGATTGACATTTGTTGTTCTGTATTTGTTGAAATGTAGCCATTATGTGCCCAAAGCTGTGCACATGCACATGCATGCGTACACACACACACACACACACACACACACGCATGCACACAAATGCACACACGCACACGCACACACATACACACGCACACACACACACATACACACACACATACGCACGCACACACACACACACACACACACATGCATGCACACATGCATGCACACACATGCACGCACACACACATACACACACACACACACACACACATATGCGCACACACGCATGCACGCACGCGCACACACACACACACACACGTGGCCATGTCTCTTTCTAATATCTTTCCTCTGTTTCTCCTCTCGTCTCTATTCTAACACGCTCCTCACTGACGCCGTCCACACAGCCAACATAGAGTGGGCTCTGCTCACAGCACATGTTATGAGCAGTCACTTCATTATCGTGGACATTTTTAGTCCATTGATGACCTTGGGGTTTTCTATTATTTCAGAACGCCGAGCAAAGAAGGTACGCTCCTTGAAAAAGATCACAGTGTGAAAACAGATGAACTGTAAGCACAGGCAGCGTGACATGGCCAGGGCAGTTGGGTCAATACTGCGTCAATGCTGCAATGAACTCGTGGATATGTGCAGAGTACGAACCGCCCTTTGCCCTCTTGCTATAATATGAAGAGAAAAGGCTTTCAACACAATAGTCCCCTAAACACACAGACTGCGACGTGTCGAGGAAGCAATCTGTACGTGTTAGACCCCTGCTAATACGTGCCTTAATGATTACCATGGCAACAAAGGTATGGCTAGCAACAAAGGGGAATAAAAAAACCTTCGGGTGGGGGGTGGGGCGACTGGTCTTGGGGGAGGTTGTGGTGTAGCATTCCATCTGTGACAGTAAAATTATTACGGAGGGACTGCAGTGTGTGCTCTTCTGTGTTGCCTCCCTCAGAGGGGCACTTGTTTACGAGCTAACTGCCTGGGGAGAGGAGAGCCCCTTTATTTCCACGCTTTCCTGAGCTCCGGTGCCGTGCAGCAGGGCCCGGGGCCTGTCCCGCAGCCGCTGGGACGATTAACGTAAAAACCAGCCCCGTCGGTTTACCTGAGCGGCCGGGTGAGGCCTCAGGTGGCGTGTGCAGCTGTGCGGGTGAACAGCGGGGGGGGGGGGGGGGGGGGGGGGGGGGGGGGGGGAGCGGCGTCAGGACCGCACTCGTCCCGGTAGGAACGCTGGCTTCTGGACCCTCCTCCCCCGGGGGCCACCAGCTCCATCACTATTAACCGAGGCGTCTCTCATCTGCCCGCGTGCGCACCGGGCTCCCAGGATGCATCCGTGACTAATTTCCTCCACTGTGTCGGGTAATGGCACATTTATCAGGGCTGGCACAGGGCTGCAGTCTGCCTTTCTCACCCGTTGAAATAGTCCCTCCGTCTGCCTTTCCTCTCTCCACACCCCCCCACCCCCATCACCTCCTGTCACCCATTTCCATATTCGTTCCCAAACGGAGGTTCAGAGACGGAAGGGTAGCACATCTTAGGGAATACCTGGAATGCTCAGGGTGATGGAGAAGGCATAATTTACTCTGCAGGCACGCCGTGGCCTCTCGTAGTCAAGGCGAGGGGCAGAAAACTGAATTCCTCATGTAAATTTTTTCCTCGTCATGCCAAAAAGCTCGCACTCTTTCAGCAGAGCGAAAGCTAGCTTATTCCGGCATTGTCGAGACTCTGGCTTGTTACGAGGGGCTGCTGCCTCAGAAGAGAGACCGTGTGACCGTCCTGTTCGGGGCCTCTGGCCAGATTCCTTTGTTTATCCCACCATACGGCCCACGCAATGGCTACAGATGGACGCAGATAGGGCAGTGAGCCGGGGGGGCCGGGTGAGGGACCCGGGCTGTCGCAGGCTGGAGTGCACCAGACTGGCCGGCCCCAGGCCCTGCAGCCCACTGATAAGAGCCAGGGCTGGCCTGGGATCAGCAGAGGCCGCCCTGCTAGACAGCTCAGTGGACCCAGCGCTGCCTAAGCCAGCTGACACAGGAGCTGTGTGTGCGCGGAAGGTGTGTAGTGAAAAACCCTTGGACACTCTTCCATAACACTGACGGCATTAGCTTCAAACCAGAGAGTGTAGTAGTGGATTACATGGGGGTTCGTGTCACTGCACAAGGAACTCCCTCTCTGTCTCTCTCCGTCTCTCTCTCAAAAAAAATCTAGGCTTGAGTCAGCCGCTTAGATCCTCTACAGTTAATGTCACTCCACGTGGAGCGTGTGTTCTTTCTCTCCTACTGTATCTCATGGTTTAGTGAGCACACCCACAGGAGCGGATGGGAGCAATATCAGCGCAGCTGATGAGAGGCGCTTATAAGAATTACGGTGAGCAACGACACGGCTTTTGGTACCAA